>NW_015544234.1:82857-104265 GCF_001515605.1 Sinocyclocheilus anshuiensis
GATATCGTCCTCTTTTGGAAGACCAAACAAAGTAGTTTCGCTTTCACAACGAAGCACAGCATCTCCACAACATGGCGGCAACGGCAACAACAATACTACAGCGAGAATAAAAGTTATGCCTTCTTTCTTTGCGTGAACATTTGGGCGGCGTTATGCAAATCTTCCCACATTGTGACGTAGACATGTGGGGGCGTGTTAGAACGAGCCGTTTTAGGTAGGCTTGGTTGACTCTTAACTTTTATAAAGAATATCTCTTTGGATTTGAGACTTTAGTCTTTGCAACTTTACAGATCTTCTTTATGCACCAAGAGCTTGTAACACTCCAAAGAGAAAGGAACAATTGAAATTGCATCATATGACCCCTTTAAGAGTGTTTACACTCACGATTGACTGAATTTAGTGATATTCTTTGATAATGTAAATGTTCTTTGCTCGCTGTATAATTTGTTCGTTGTTTGAATAATCATGGACATGCGGCGTTATAATTAAACTTAAAATGTATTTTTATTAAATGTGATCAGGTCTTATTAAAATATTTTATGTCATAAAAAGGAACTTGCCTAAGACGTTATGATGTGTGTAGTTAATAGATTACATTAGGCTTCAGTGGTTTGAGCGCGTTTGACAAGAGACTAGAGCGCAATTAAAGAGCTGAGCTTATGTGATTGACGGTGGCCATCTTGAGAAGCGAGAAAGCTTTGAAAAATGGCTCATAAAAAGGACGAGGACGTGAATGGTTTTTACAAGTCGGAATGTCAAATTACGGTAATATCGTATGAACATTTCACATGAAATTCTGTCAGTGTGAGGGGGAGATGTAGGGATGTGCTGTGAGGTGCGCAAGAAAAATACAACCGTACTAGGCTATGTATTTCTGGTCAGCTTAATACATAATTAATCACAAACCTATCACAAAAATCTTGGGGATGATCGAGGGGCTCGAGGAAAATCTCAGACCTGGCCCTGCAGCACCCTCAGCACCCCTAGTTCCCGCGGCCATGCCATATTATAATAATATTTTTATACAAGTTATATATAACTCAGTTGTACCTGAGACCAGAACGTGTATCTCCACTCTTAAACTTTACTGGCTGAACCATAGACGTGTCACTCTTCATAGACACATGGCTGGGCTCTGCTTCTGATCTCTTCTGATGAACTGAACTAAAACATGGAGAGATTGAAGTTAATTCTTTAAATTACTGTATTCAACAAATCAGATAATCATTTATCATTATCAAATTCACTTTAAAGAGCAGTTTATAATAATTTCCTTCACACTGTTTATATAAAAGCTGTGTGTATGTGTATGTTACCAGAGTATGTGAGCGGAGCGCGGAGTGGATCCGCGATGAGCGGATTTTTTAAAAGTCGGAGCGTTGTGGTTTTCTTTCACTCCAAGAGCGCTCCATCCATCACGAGTACAATTCATGCCAACGGCCCATAATATAACTGCACATTTAGCAAGAATTCACATTAAACATATTTAGCTAGCTTGATAGAGATGGATCACTCAAATCAGAAACAATGTGAAGGCTATGTTGACGGCAATGGACATAGCGGGAATTTATAGGGTAGTTATTAAGGAATTTGTTTGTTCCCTCTAGATACTGAATATTTTCAGGTGAAATCATCACATATACAGTGCTACTTCATCTGCATCCGATTTCGAATGAGCAGAAATCTGTAAGAAATGCAGCAATCCGTAGGTAAAATAACTGACGAAAACGTACTGTTATTTTCATCACAAACAAAATTTGCACTGCAAAAAGCATCAATAGCCTACCTTTTAATGCTGACAACCATGTTATTAGCTTGACAAGCTTGACATAAAAAGTTTGCACACTAGTGTTCCAATAATCCACTTTGAAATGCTCCTGTCATTTTATTTATTTTATTATTTTCTTTTAATATACGTTATGAACCGAACTGTGATATTTCAAACATACTGAAATACTTTAGCCGCGGAGTGGTGTTTCTGATATCAGTGAGCGAGGAGTGGAGCGGGAGCGGGAAATGGTGAACCCAGAGCGGAGTGATTATTAAATGCTTAATTGTTGCCGCTCCACTCCGCTCGCATACTCTGTATGTTACATTATCAGATACAGATTTAAAAAATACCCACAAACAAAGCACAAGAAGAAAATAAATACTATACAATAAGAATGTTTAATACAAATTATATATAACTCAGTTGTACCTGAGACCAGGCCGTGTATCTCCACTCTTAAACTTTACTGGCTGAACCATAGACGCGTCACTCTTCATAGACACATGACTGGGCTCTGCATCTGATCTCTTCTGATGAACTGAACTAAAACATGGAGAGATTAAAGCTAATTCTTTAAATTACTGTATTCAACAAATCAGATAATAATTTATCATTATCAAATTAACTTTAATGAGAAGTTTATAATAATTTCCTTCATACTGTTTATATAAAAAACTTACATTATCAGATACAGATAAAAAACAAAGCACAATAATTTCCTGTTGAAAATACATGATCAAATAATTACCATATTAATAATAATTGTATACAAATTATACTGTATATAACTCAGTTATACCTGAGACCAGGCCGTGTATCTCCACTCTTAAACTTTACTGGCTGAACCATAGACGCGTCACTCTTCATAGACACATAGCTGGGCTCTGCTTCTGATCTTCTCTGCTGAACTGAACTAAAACAGAACAGATTAATACTTTATGATGAGAATCATTTTAATATAAGATCTTCATAAAGTATTTTTAAGAAAAGCTCTCGAAGAGGCTTTATGGTCTTGTCTTTAATAAATATTTAACTGGTTATTTAGGGTGTTTACACTTGAAGTTCGGTTCTCTTGGTTTATTTGGTCCGAGGCCAAAAAAGAAAATGATACATTTAGTCCTGTTCACATCTTTTGACATCATGTCCAGTTTTTGGTTCATTTAGATGTCTTTGATCGGTGTTCATATTTTAGTCAAACCGCACCAGTCTGGGAGTGGACTGAGACCCATCTTTTCAGGGGTCTGCTCATTTGGTGTTCACCAAGGTTCAGATGGCCGTGTTCACACATATGCAAATTAACCGCACTAACACAGCAATCACACCAAGATTATTTGTTAAAAGGAATGCCTACAAATGTCTCCTAATGTCTCCTGGATTTCCGATTAGAAGGTGCTGTAACGAAAGTCCACTGAAGGCAAGTTGTTGATTAACCCAAGTGCAGTTTTATTAAGCAGAGTGTAATCCAAAGTACAAACAAACGAAGACTTGACTTGAAACAAACAACTTGAAACAGACTCCTATTTAGCACCCAAACTCTGGAACAATCTACCTAACATTGTTCGGGAGGCAGACACACTCTGTCAGTTTAAATCTAGATTAAAGACCCATCTCTTTAGCCTAGCATACACATAACACACTAATATGCTTCTAATATTCAAATCCGTTAAAGGATTGTTAGGCTGCATTAATTAGGTCAACCGGAACCGGGAACACTTCCCATAAGACCGATGTACTTGTTACATCGTAAGAAGAATGGCATCTACACTAATATTAGCCTGTTTCTTTCTTATTCCGAGATCACCGTAGCCACCCGATCCAGTCTGTATCCAGGTCAGATGGTCACTGCAGTCACCCGGATCCAGTCTGTATCCAGATCAGATGGTGGATCAGCACCTAGAGATGACCTCTACAGACCTGAACGTCAGTGGAGACCAGGACACCAAGATGAGCCCAGAGACAGATCCCCAGTGAAGACCTCGTCACCTAGACGGCCATCGGGACAAGACAACAGGAACCAGATGAGTCCTCTGCACAATCTGACTTTGCTGCAGTTGGAACTGAACTGCTGGTTTCGTCTGGCCAGAGGAGAACTGGCCCCCCGACTGAGCCTGGTTTCTCCCAAGGTTTTTTCTCCATTCGGTCATTCAGTTTTGGTTCCTTGCCGCTGTCGCCTCTGGCTTGCTTAGTTGGGGACACTTAATATCCAGCGATATCGTCGACTTGATTGCACAGATACTATTTAAACTAAACTGAGCTGGACGATGACATCACTGAATTATATAATGAAATGCCTTTAACTGAAAATTGAGTGTTTAATATTGTCATTTTACATTATTGACACACTGTTTTCCTATTTGATACTGTAAAGTTGCATTGACAATCTATATTGTTAAAAGCGCTATCTAAATAAAGGTGACTTGAGTTGACTTGACTTGACTTGGCATGGCATGAACAGACTTGACTAGAAACAGACTAGTCTTAAACAGAAATACAACTCACAGACAGCAGGTTACACAGTTCAATACTCGACAAGAGACAATGGCAACATGAGGGATATAAATACTAAACAATAAGGGTCACATGACATAAAGCAACCAATGAGCAAACAGAACTGAGAACCACATGACAGGACAATAACCAATAGGCTTGTTCGACTTCATGCGGCGCCGCAAAGATCGGCTGCCGCCTGACAAAAGCAATGCATTCTGGTTAGAAAATTTGTCCAAATTTGATCGGCACTGCAACTGCCTTACGATCACATGTGCCATCAAAGTACAGCGAGAGCAAAACGAGACCAGCCACTGAGGTCAGGTGCTGCAGTTGCAATCAGCTGCAGGAGCCTTGATGACGACACGCTTTATTCTCATTGGTCAGATTCTGTGATGACAAGCACGACATGTGTTGCGTGTTAATTCTAATTCGTGTTTTTATAACAGTAAAAGCATTTTTAGTGTAGTCACACTATTATCTTGAGTCATGTTTATCAAAAAACACTGATAAAATCATATATACTCCCACTTTATTGGTATTTAGTACCCTATTTGTTTATGTTGAACTTTATTCTTGAACAGATTGTGCTGTATTAAGCAGTATATAAAAAGTGTTTCTGTTGGTCATAAAAACGTTTCTTTGTATTTGAGAAATATTGCATTTAATTCACTTTATCTGTGATAAGACTGTGTAAACACCGTGAAAGTGTCGCTACCGGGAGCAGAAAGTGTCCGACTTGACGTATCCACTTTTAATTCCGCCCCGACTGCAAGCGGCTACTCTCGCCAGCCGGTGGCAGGCTAGTGTAGTTCATCTCAAACAAGCCTAATGAGAACCAAGACACATGACTAAAACAACCAATCACAACATGACACACAGACAAGAGTAGCACATGACATGATCACATGAAGGGCAAGGAACACATGACAGAATACATGACTGTGGCAAAACTACAAAATAAAAGACATGAAAACCTAAACCAGAAACAAAACCCAAACCCCACGTTACAGGTGCACACGGTATGTTTGTTTATTTTTTGGATTTCATCTGTTAATTTGCAAAGTTAATGTACCATGTGTATTGATATTGGTTCAGAAAGAAACAGACTTGGTTAAACTGTGGTAAGAACAGAAATACTCACACATTATGTATATGAATGTCATTTTATTTGTTTCAGTTTTTCACGGTGTCAAGACGTAAAGATGTCAAGACGTTGAATCCAAAGGGTGTCCAATGATCAAGTGGTGTCGAAATACGATCAAGATGTCGTGGTGATGACGATCAGTGTTGGGCAGTAGTGTTGCTACAAGGTGTGACGCTACTAGTTTAACTACATTTCTCAATAGTGTGGTGGTAGTGTCGCTGTTTTTTTAATCAAATAGCTTTTCAGTAGCGAAGCTCTTTTGTTGTAAGTGCGGTAGGGTTAGGGTCAACACAAGCTACATTTTCCCAAGCATTTCTGAAGCTCAAGCTTAAATCAGAAATACAGCTGCTAAGGGTAGTAGCTTCAATGTAGTGAAGCTTGATTTAATGTAGAGTAACTGCAAGCTTAGCTCACTACATTTTCCAAGTAGCTTGCCCAACACTGATGACCATGATGCTTACTCTTTGCAAGCAAGATATTAAATGCCAAGACATTAGTTCAAGTGTGATTCTTTTAATAAGAAGAAAACTTTCAGGAGCTGTTACAAACAGGCTCATTGAGTAGGTCAAGTTAACCCATATCACCCAACGGTTTCAAGAAATGTTGTGATGAAGTTCTTGAACTACCAAAATAAGGAGAAGGCTTTGAGAGCAGCTAGAAAAATAAAGGAGTGATATGAAGATATGAAGGACAATGGATCATCGTAATCCAAACAAGAGGGGACAAATTAACAGTAATTTTCATACTCATATAAAGCAAAGGTCTACAAGTTATTAAAATTACCTAACATATGTGAAATAATGATTTATTACATTGTCCTTTTCATTATATGCATATATGCATGTAAAAAAGTTAATGAATAACTGGGCAAGGGTCAATTTAAATTACACTTGTGTTTTGTCATGTTCTTGGTCTAGTATTTTTCACTGTTGTGTAGCGAGCCCAGTGGGGAGAATAATGATTGATGGCTTGCAAAGTTTTGCACCATATAATATGGATCAAAAGTTCTTCATAACTAAAGTTTGTGCCTGGGGGTATTTTTATGCTTTCCGTTTGGGGGAATGCATGGGGGTTCACTTTGTTTGCACGTGTGTGTGTGTGTGTGTGTGTGTGTGTGTTTTCTCTCCCTTTCTTGCAGTAAGTCATAGCCCCGGAGCCCAGTGAGGTCTTAATGCGGCCCTGGTGATAGTAGACTTCTCCTTTTTGATATTTTTTTTTCTCTTAATCACATGTCCTAGCCCTTTAATATTCCAAGGCTTGCAGTGCTTTTGACCGTATTTTAGCGAAAACAACGTGCCAAAAGTGTAAGCGTGGAAAAATGGAAGTCCAAAATGCCTGTCTCCGACCTCGTCAACACAGTCGTTTGTGTCTTAGATGAACATTAATAGTTAAAGATAAAGCATGTGCACTAGTTGGCTATTATGCGATCCTGGCATTACCGGTATATGATGAGATTTTAAAGGGATATAGTTCACCCAACAATTAAAATACTGTCATCATTTACTCCGTTTCAAGTTGTTCTGAACCTGTATGAATTTTAGTTTAATTTACTTTGTTCTCCTCAACATAAAAGAAGATATTTTGAAGAATATTCGTAACCACCGCAAATCATTTTTTCTTGCTCTTGAAACGTGATTTACACCTTTACAAAGCTTCTCTTGCGCATGCAAATTTAATTTACGCTTACAGTCCTAAGCACACTTCCACAACTCTTACCCTGCGTTTGCAAATCTTTTAGGCATCATTTTACCTTCATAATTATGGTCTCTGGTCAGTTTTGACCACAAACAACATGAGTATGACTCCCAAATGAACAATGTTAATGTGTTACTCAAAGTACCTGCATCCTGGAAACAAATCTTCATCTCCAGATGTTTGTGTTTTATCCATGATGATCTGAACAGTTTGATCTCCTCCACTGACTCTAGATGGAAGTGACAAATAAGTCATTAGTACCTTATTAATAAGTAATTAAGCAATCTTATATTGTCATAAGTCATTTTATTTAATATTTAAAGTAATTCTGTATTATAAACAAGATTCTGTCTGTTTAAAATGGTGAAATATCAACTCATTTACATTCACTTTTATTTGTGACGAGAGCAGTATGTTACTCAACTCAATCTCAAGCCAAATACACATAGCGGTGCAATAATGTTGGTTTCCAGTAAGTGTTCTGGTTGCTATTATTAGCAGATCAAGTAAATTATATGTTGTACAAATGGGGGATATGTTACACTATGATTGTTTATACCGGGGTGTACAAACTTAGTAATACCATGTAATGTCATATAATATATAAGTAAATAATAGCATTTAACCATAATTACTGCCCCTATCTACCTTATTTTTCAACAAGGAAGTAAGCCATTTTTTTGTGATTGTGCAAGACTTCCGGTTCATTAGCCGCTGTAGGGAAATAACGAGAAGAATAACAATGTGCAGTAAACGGTAAAACTGTTTGCACTACAAACCAGTTTGTTCATAATTAAGATAATACAGATAATACATTAAAATAATATGGTAAGACACACCTATTTGCAATATCAAGCAGCAGAACGAACTGTTTTGTACAGCTAAAAATAGCTGGAAGCGGATGACACCGGAAGCCAGACTCATTCAATTTACAAATTTGTCTGATTCTTCACGGGCAGCAGCGCAAAGTTGATTCTGTGCTTACTTGATCTAATATGGGGTGTGCGATATACAGTATATCTTCTGCGATAATATGGTAGGGTACAACGGGGCTAAAGGCGCCTTTGATATTATTTTAATCTAAACCACTAGATGGCACAAAAACGTGGCGTAGCACTTTCCAAAACATCCGCTTTTCAAGATGCACATGTATATTTGTGGCAGCACCGCAAAGTTGATTCTGTGCTTACTTGATCTAATATTTTATGTTTTTTAAAATGTTGTAGATTTAAGTAGCAAATGAGAATTGCTAAAATTAATGCTTATATATTTTGAGACAAAGGTCTTCTTTATGATTTTCAGTTTTGTTTAAGATGATTAAAGCAACGATTTTTAAATAATGAAAGAATATGTAAAAGTATGGTATTTGGGGTAAAAAGCGCCCCTGCTGTTGTGGCTACAGGCACACAGTAATTAACATGATAATTAATAGATGGCTGACTTTTCCATTTGTTGACATGACATGGTTAGATTCAGATGGTAAATATCATATATTATGTTGGGTGTCCATATTAGAGATAATCACCATGTTTAGAATGAAACCATCATATTTAAAAACATGATATTAATCATATCATATAATAAAATATAATTTGTTGTTACTACTGTAAATATATATTCAATTATTATTGGATCTCCTTCAATACTTTCATAATCTTATTAAAACAATTTTGTTTCTGTATTTTAAATTAAATTTTTGGATATTAACATTTTAATTACAGTATATTTATCGAAAAAAATTTTTTTAGATTTTTCAAAATAAGCAGAAAATAGTACAAACTTTGCTAAAGTGATTGTTTTGAACAAATATTAACTTTTAGTTAATTTTAGCTGAAGTATTTGTATCAATACCGTGTGCCTTTTACCCCATGCTGGTGAGCCTTTTACCCCATGTGTGGGGTAAAAGTCCCCCCTTGCCACTTCTTACATTTATAAGATATTGAAACAAAATAATCAACTTAAATTATTTATTTTCACACAAAATCTGTTGCTCCATTAATGTTCAATACAACGTATATATTTTCTCTGCAATTATACATTTTAGGTGCAGTAAATAGCAAATTTTTTCTTAAGGTGGGCGTTTAGCCCCGTTGTACCCTAAGTGTTGTTGTAATGATGTGAGATCTGACATTATCAAGTAGGCTATATCACCAAATCACACACAGAGTGCACGCACGTTGATTTATTAGTCTATTAAAACTCATAATTCAAGGCATTCTAAATTGTAGATGGCAAAAATGCTTCTCTATACTTTTTATATTTATATAATTTAATATAGTTAACAATCTCTATCACCCAAAGAGTACCGTTTTTCTGCAGATATCAGCATGAACACATTTAATAATCATTTTATACAAGTTCAGTAAAGCAATAAGTGACTTACATTTTAGACATAATATTGCTTGTTTTTGCTCAATTTTGCCAACGAAAATAGTTCCTAACAAAGATCACAGCACTGTTTTGCGTCTCTGAGCAATGAATGGTGTTTACTTATTGAATGAATCAGCTTTTTGAACGAATCGGTTGAATAAATGATTCAGTAATTCACTCATTAATAACTGTGTAAATACATCTAAATATCACTTCGTTTAAGATTTAAAAAATACTTTTCGTATTTAAGTACAATAAATATCACATACTTTAAGACTTTTAAGTAATATTCTAAACAGTGACTTCAACTTCTACCAAAGTTATTTTCTGGTAAGATATCTGTACTTTTACTTGAGTATGGCTTTCAGGTACTTTATACACCACTGTCTGAGACTAACCAGCCCTAGAAGTCCAATATAAATATTCCAATCTTCTCCAAGAGGACAGCGCTTCACATCCCAGATGAAGAAACAAATATTAGCTCCAGTTCTTACTGTTGCCTAATTTGTTCCCATGGTATTCATTAGCCTCACCTGTCTCTCATTATCCTATTGTTTCCCTGTGTATTTATACCAGTTTCAGTCTTTGTTTGTCAGTCGTTGTCTGTATTTGTTCCTTATGTATTTCTGCCTATCTTGGATTTTCTTTTGTTGAGTGTTTATTAAATAACTGCTGCATTTAGATGCCTCACTTCATCCCTGCCCGACTGTGACAGATTAAGCCACAGATGCCACTCCGTGGAAACCATAGCAGCAAGTGAGCAGCCGATGGCATATGTTTTACAAGCATTACATGTACAAAATGTGTCAATTAAATGATGTAAGAAATTTACTTGCATTTTTACAACACTATGTTAAATACGTCATGTAAGTAGACAAGTGGTCAAGTGCAAAGTGGGTATCCTGACAGGCTCATTATGTCTTACAGTCTGCTATTTGAGAACTACTGCTCTATAGTGACAGTAACTCCATAGCGGTTGACACTGCAATTATTGCTAATTTACTATAATATAATTAACTGGCTTTTACCAGACATTTTGCATTTGCCTTCTGCACTGCATTTTATTTTTTCTGCACAGGTGTAACATCATAAATGCACACGCTGCTCATCAGGAATGAAAAATCCAGTGTTACAGTCTATAAACAAAAACGGGTTTATTTATTGTAATTATTTTATGAAATGCAAAATGCATTTAAAGGTTTCTGGAAGCAGATATTCATTTTGAGTAGCAGCAAGAGGAAAATAAATGTAAAAGAGATTCTGAATCAAGATTACACAAAGAACATAAAGGTGAGATATGCTCCCTAAATTAAAAAAGGCACTGCATGAATAGTATCTAAGACTGAAATACATGTATTACATTAAAAATTATGTTTCATATTATTTATAGTGTAAAACACTATCACAATTAAAAATAAAAAATACTATGGGGTAGATTGTAACAACCGTAGGCTACTTCAATATACAATGATCATTATATCAAATATATAAAAGTTGAAAAAATATTTACAGAACGTTAGAGTGAAACTTTGGGCGATATGGCCAAAAACATTATCACGATAAAAATGTTTCATATCTTCAAATCTTTATTTCTTTAAAGTATAAAGGCAGATTTTTGCTCCTAAGTGAAGAAACCAGACCATTAATTGTGGTTTTAAACTACTCTTTATGATCAGAACATGACAAACATTTCACATTTTTGAATTCTTTACACTTTTCCAGTCATTTTTCCTTAACAAAATAAATATCTTAATAGAAAAATGTATGTTTGTTTCTGCATGTTCTAATGCCTGACGTGTATCTTTAGCACAGTTTGCAGTGCAGGCTTCAATATTAATAATATTACATTTTCTTGTCTCTTAGAAATGCACATTTGACAGTAGCTTGAGTTTGGATGCAGACGAAAATTTATGTTCATTATCAAAAATAGTAAAATCTGTAAAAATTGTATCAATCTCATTTTTATATGGTAAAATTTTGGGCTTTGTTAAAATTAACCATTGGTCTTCCACAGTAGCATACATTTAGATCACGATTACCACAGTTAAAACCACACATATAGCACCTCAATACTATAGTAAAAATGTAACTATGTGGTTTCTAGGTGTCTGTTTGTAAAACAGTAGTCAAAATACATGTAGTATAAACGCTATAGCTTAATTACAAAAAAGACTGTAGTTATATTGCATTACTCCTTTACATGTCTACATTAATAATGTAATAAAATTTGATATGAATACCCCACATTTGTGCCACGATAAATACAATAGTGCAGTTAGTGCTACTACAGTAAATTGATGGTAAATTTTTTCGAAACCGCAGCTGCGGTTTGGCTGTTCGTCCACATGCAAATGCAGTGTCAGGTCACTGAAACTGAACCTTTTTGAAAACTCCTGCCAGGGTGAAGATTTTCAGAAACTCAGGTTACAGTGTTGTCGTGTAGCCGGTGAAACTGGAGATTTTGGCTTGTGGCGTCAGAGTGCGTGCTTTTTCAGGCTTCTGATTGGCCAACATGGCTTTATGGTTAGGGTTATATCGCCACCTATTGGTTTGGCATGCCCTTAACAGCGATTCATAGCGTGTTTTTGTGGGCGATATTTTTTTTAAACAAAGGAGGAAAAACTCCATTTATAAAAATACTTGTGTACTTTTGGACTACGCCTTACTTACCATTGGAGAAAGTCACATGTGCCTTGATAACCAATCAAACTACAGCCTTGACGTCATTGAATTTCAGTCAGAGTTGTGCGACAGTTGACAGATACTATGGAAATGCATGAGAAGTGCCGATGAATGAGTTAAGCCGAGCAGATAAATGGTCTGTGTGGCGTGGTTTAAATGAGCAGCGCTGTTTTGTTCTGCTTTTGGCGCATTATATCGAACATTTATTTAACTGTTGTTAACATTTTATCGAGGAAAATCATAGCGTGATAATTACCGTTATCGTTTTATTGCCCAGCCCTATTTGTAATCAATATTTGGCCATATTTAATCATGTTTTATTAAGTGCTTCGTAAGTTAGTATTTTATGGTTCCTTATTTATTACTGATGCAATGTAATGATGAAGTCACTTTAGTCAGTTAGGCTACTTCACTGTACAAACATTTCTGTTAAAAAAGGCCAAATTCTGTAGTAACATACCACTTTCCATTAAAACTCTAATATACTGTTGAAAACAATGCCTTCTGGGCAATATTTTCAGTTTGCTATGAAGAAGCCTACAGCATTATACTGCGAATTAACAGCACTCAGAGTCCAAACTCAAAGACTGTGTCTGAAATTACACCCTATATTCCCTATTCCCTATATTAGTGACTAATAAAGTCCACTTGACAGAGTGAATGAAAACAAATGAGTAAATTCAGACACTAGGTTAACCGTGACATCAGTGATGAACCTGCTGTTAACAAAAAGAATTACTGAAAGAAAGAACAAGAAGAACAGAAAAAAAAGAGGTGAGCTCCGGTCCTGGAGAGCCGCAGCCCTGCAGAGTTCAGCTCCAACTCTAATTAAAACTCACCTGCCTGTAGCTTTCTAGTAACCCTTCAGACCTTGATTAGCTTGTTCAGGTGTGTTTGATTAAGACCCCGATATAGTTCAAACGAAGTTCGTTTTCGTTCTTCATTTGGAGGCAAAAAGAAGTTCGAAAAGGCTGGGCGATGGTATACTGTTTTCGAACATTCCGACACTCCTGCGCTGCTGGAGGCGGGGTGTAGATTAATGTAAATGTGTCGCGCATCTCGCGCGTATCCCCTAAACACAACAACGATGAAATTATGGTGTATCTAGGTGTGAGACGGGAACCAATGGTCAGAATATTATAGGCAAAAGAATAATGATTAGCAGCAGTTCAGAGTCAAGTATCATGTTTGCAATACAAAAGATTCTATTTCCATAATCAGTCCTTTAAAGGTCCCCTGAAGTGTCTTGAAACATGCAGCGTTATTCTATGTGGTGACGTAATTTCAACTGAAACAGGAAGACAGGGCGGGACATATCGAGCAGCCCCGCCCCCTTTTTTAAATTAGCCAATAGCGTTTTGTTTATATCTGTACGGGTCAGAGCCGTTGAGCTCGGTAAAGCCACATTTGGCAGCCACAGACTAATAGATTACCCCTAGATTCAATATGAAACTCTTAGTAAAACAAAATAGTGATCATAATCATGCTGAGGCTGTGTAGTTTTAAAAGTGTTTAATATATGCCGACTCGTGCATATGATCCGCTCCGTGCGATCGGAGCCAAAGTCCGGATCAGATGTGCGCGCTGCCGCGGTTCGCGTGAAACCAGACCTCATTTGCACCAATGGAAAGCATATTTACACTATCTGAATCGTTCCCTTTTTTGGCGGAAGTGACGAACTAAAAGCTTTGAATGCTTATATCTTCTAAATGCGAATTTTGTCACTGTTTCGAGCACACTGCCTTATACAGCAGATAACCTTAAGACTAACATTTTGATACTAACACCCAAACTTTAATTTTGATTTCATGGGGACTTTAAGTGTGAAGTGGTGTTAAGTATTTATGTTGCTAGTGACTTAGAGATGTTGTTCTCCTGCCTGACCACCGTTAAATGAGAAGCGAACCGGAAAAAAAAATCTCGCGTCAAAGAAGGTGGAGTTACAGAACACACCCACCGATTGCGTAATCGCCAGGGACCAATGGAAGCTCAAAGGTGTTTAGGAGCCAAAACGAACTCCCCCCGAAAGTTCGCTTTGGTCAGCTGTTGCGAACTGCCGAAACGAACTCAAAACGAACTTCGTTTCGGCCTGTTCGAAATGACGTCATATCATTTCTTTCTTCGATTTCATTTAAAGTATATCGGGGCCTTTAGGGTTGAAGCAAAACTCTGCAGGGCTGCGGCTCTCCAAGACCGACGTTCGCCACTATAAACTATAAAAAGAACTATAAAAGATGTCTGATGTTTGCCTTCGATTCTCACTCGGTCTGCATAGCCTCATGGAACAAAAACATTACCTTCCCTAGCTTTAAATCTCTCAAGATCTGACCAGAGGAAGACTAACAACTCCACAAACAGCATTACCAGCTGTTTATTACAACCCAGTTTGACTTTATTACTTTCATGTCTACAAAACTTCACCTCTGCTGTACATGGTGATATTCTATTTTCCATCCGTCTTTTTCTTTAATCTTCAGATGATCATCTCCTCTCTCTCCTGATATCACTGTTCATTTATGTAGGAGATTACCGTGATTTTCCTTCAGTAACACAGTTTTAATTTCTACATCATGTGTAAAATACAGATTTTAAAATAAATAGTTTGAATTTAATTCTGCTGTTTTTTTTTGTCATTACAACTGTATAATCCGAAGATATTTTACTTGCTAACACTCAACAACTGTTGACTGATTTTTTATTTTTACATTCTGTTACGTAAAACTGATGGAAACTAAGTGCTTACTACAGCTTACTCAGTTATTGAATACACTCATGATTAAACCAAATACTTTATTTAGTGTGCTGTATCCTATAGTTATGTTTCATATAACAAAGTTACATAAAAAATTTATTTTTTGTCAAGATTACCTGTAAAGTTTCCTACATGTCAAGGTTCCTCTTCATGAAAGCAGCAGGAGATCTGTGTGTGTCTGTTGGGTGAAGTCACTATTTCACAGGTCAAAGATTTATTTTTTTCCTGTACTCAGGCAGATTCAGGTCATAGTACAAACTAACACAAGCTATTATAAAATAGAGACATGAAAATTCTATTCAAACACAGGTCAATATGAATTAAAAATGAAGTGAACTGTGAATTATAGTGCTCAATATAGTACTCTGGCTTGTATATTGAGGTTTTATAATTTATTATAGTAAATACATTTTTCTATTTTTCTTAAAACTTACTCTTATCAATTATTTTCATTTTTACTAATTAATTTTTTTTACCTTTACAGACTTTGTTTTTCTATCAAATTTCATGCCAGCAGTGGACAAACTCACTGAATGTTTTAGATCACTAAGCTATGGCTATAAAAGTAATGAGTGATAAAGATTAAAGATTACACAAAAGGAATCCTTTTCACTCAACAAACCAACGATAAATAAGAAACAATGTGTGCTCTTTGCCCTTGTTTGCCAGAGGTGGACAACTTGGACTGTACTTGAGTGAAAGTACAGTTAACTTAACTAATGTACTTCCTTAAAAGTCCACCACTGATTATTTTGAAAATTAAACTAACTAAATGAAGTTGACAAAAAAAAAAAATATATTATATATATATATATATATATATATATATATATATATATACACATTTATGATGCCGCAAGTAATACTCTAATTATAAAATTTAACGATGGTTATCATTAATGTGGGGACAGAAATTCTGTTATAAAACATGACAACTTTTTACATATCAATACCATATTATTTGAATATTCTGGTACAAAGAGTAAAACTGCACATTTTAGAGTGGCCTTTTAAGGCACACCTGTGCAATAATCATGCTGTCTAATCAGCATCTTGATATGCCACACCTGTGAGGTGGATGGATTATCTCGGCAAAGGAGAAGTGCTCACTAACACAGATTTAGACAGATTTGTGAACAATATTTTAGAAAAATAGGCCTTTTGTGTACATAGAAAAAGTCTTACATTTTTTAGTTCAGCTCATGAAAAATTGGGGCAAAAACAAATGTGTTGCGTTTATAATTTTGTTCAGTATATGTTAAAATGTTTTCATATATCTTAAAACAATGTCATTAAATCTTGGGCACAATACAATAAATATAGTCGGGTGTAGCCAATATTTTTTATTTATGAGATTTATTATTTAAGTTGCATTTTCTGTATACTTTTATTTTTGGACTGTTAATAAAGTCAAAAAATAGTATGTGAGAGAGTCAGTGGTAGTATCAATGCATTCCTATTGGTCAGTGTTAGAGGAGATCAGCTTAACCTGACCGTTAGCCTGCTCCGGACCAGGTTAGTTTCCTAGCTTAAGTTGACAGAGTGACTGAGCTTGAGCTATGGTGAATTTGCTTTATGGAATCAAATCAACTGACAATAAGTCAGACTAAATGAAATAAGCCTGGCTTATTTGGTCGGGTTGTGTTTGAGTTTTGATTTAAACAATATTGTTGATTCACTAATTGTCAGTGCTTCTATATTGTCAAATACAGCTCTAGATTTTGTATGTTTCATTATGGTTTGTAGGGACACTAATTTGAAAGGATTCTGGGAAGTTAAAGTCAGTTTGTACAGTTTGAGTCAGTTCATTTGGGAGGACATGTTTATCATCACTCTGGTCTACAATTTTTTTAGAAGTCATCTGCTTCAGACATAGAATGTGCTATTTATTATGTATTTTTGATGTGACAATTCAAATATGACAATTAAAACAACTGATTGGCTACTGTTTCCAAGAGTTTGCATGTTCTCCCTGTGTCAGCGTGGGTTTCCACAGACCCCACAGGTCAGGTAATTTAGAAAGTTCTAATTGTGTTAGTGTGTTTGTGAGAGTCCTGTGATGGACTGGCCATCTGCCCAGGGTGACTCTATCTGACTCTATCAGGGTGACTTACCCTAGAAGATCATATAAGGAGAAAGAGATACTGTGTAGATTGTACCTGTCACCTGTTTATGTAACACTAAAATAAAAAATAAAAAAAAGGGTTATAAAAAATATTATCATTTCTAGTTTAAATTGAGATCCCTTCTCTTTATAACTCATTTATCCTCTGCCATTCCCAAGTCAAGAGTCGTATATATACTGACCCAATAGCATATCTAGAAAACTAGAGTCAATCAACAAGTTTAAGCATCAGTGACCCAGAATTAGTAAGGTTTGACTACATTTATTTCAGAAGCATTTTGTCTGTAGACCTGTGTAATCAATATCTAACGTGATAAAATAAATAAATTTATACTATGGGGCCGTTGAATGCGTGAATCTGATTGGCTGACGAACGTTCTGAGGTGTGCAATTATTTTCAGGGAAACGCACGGCGAACGTAGTTCCATGCAGCTCTGTTGTCTGCATTACAATTCCATATCACTTCGCATAGTTAACTGTAATAACAGAAATGAGCATACAGTACCTATACAGCACACAGGAATTACTGCAATCACACGTGCTCACACTCGCACACTACGGTCAGGCAGTTTGCACAAAAAGGTGTTGTCAGCGCTGCCCTGATGATTTTATCAGTTAGCCTATATAGTGTAGCAGCTTAAAGGCTACGCATGACATTTCTCACTAGCGAGGTAATAACAGCGCTGTTTAGAGACGCTGCTGCAGAACACTGTTGAGGGACGCACAGAGGTAGCCTAATTCACACAAGCTCTCTCTCTCTCTCTCTCTGTGTGTATCTGTCTCTCTCGCTCTCTTTCTAATAACTACATTAATAACTGCATTAGAATGCTATCAACGGCTCAAGCCTCCATTACCAGCTTTAAAATGATGTTTTGGAACTAGCAAAAGAGGCGTTGGATGAGATGCGGAAGAAATAATCCTACTCACAATAGCGATTTAAGTACAAAAACCGGACGAATCCCTTTAAATATATCATCTGATCGATGTCTTGAGGTGTGGTAACCGTAGTATAAGCGGAATAATTGACTCCGGGCCGTTGAATTATTAGAAAAAGAATGCACACCCGCTTCGCGTCGTGGCCGCATCACCTCCTCGGGTGTGCATTATTTTTCTAATAATTCAACGGCCCGGAGTCAGTTATTCCTTACATAAATAATGCAATCCATGTTAAATTTCATCTGCAACAACACTGCAAACTTTTATAAAGATTGTTCATTATCTTTTGAATGCATCATTATGCAATCATATGAACAGATTTCTCCCTTGAGTGGCAGATTAATGTACTGCTTTATCTGCAATACAGTAGGAAATTAAATAAAAAGTAAAAAATTGAATTATGCTGGATCATCAGATACGCCAGAAAAAGTGTGGGAGAGCGTCTGATGCCATCTGTGCAGTGCAATAACACCTTATCTGAGGAAATACAAACAAAGACACTCAAAACAAACTCACTCCTAGACAGTTTGTCACTATAGGACACTTTATGTGCGTGTGTGTGCGTGTGTGTGCGTGTGTGTGTGTGTGTGTGTGTGTGTGTGTGTGTGTGTGTGTCACACAGATCTTACTCTCTGGGTTACTGAGGGCCTTGTGGATGAATTTGGCAGCTGGCAAGAAGTACTTGCTAATGTCAAACAAGTGGTCGTCCATTACTGGCACACCGTAGTAAGTGATGTTCATGCCTTTGTAATATTTGGCCCCAGTATTGACCTTTCCTAGCAGATCTTCCTTGCTTGGCATTCCTAACAGCACCTTCAGGCTCATCTTTACAGCCGCAGTGTTCAGGATGTGAGTAACACCCATCTCCTTCAGTCGGACTCGGTCCATTGCTGTCTCTCTGCACAAAGAGGATTTATGTACAATTATATAACTGCATTGTGTGATTACTGTATTACATGATTATTATATATATACAGTATACTATATATAGTATATATATTACTATATATGTCATTTCTTTGATAGTGTCAAGTGTTGTAGACTTAGGCCCAATCCCAATTCTATTTTATACCCCTTCCCCTTCCCCTACCCCTCCGTTGTGTTGTGGCACTATCGTGCAGTCTATAATGATATGACATTAGTTAGCAAATATTAGCGATATTTTGCAAACATTTCGAGTAACATGACCGTAAATATGAACTCACAATTGAACGTAACGTAAAACAAATGATTACTTTTCGTTAAAATCTTTATTAATGCCAAAAATGCTTACATTTATGTGTCTTTTTGTTTGCTCGGGCAGCCATGTTGCCCCTGAAGCCAGTTTACGCTGAGATAATTCATACCCCTTCGTTTGAAGTGTGGTCCCGAAAAAAGATAATTATTTTGCTAATTATCTGCCAGTGGGGTAAGAAATTCAAAATATGCTTGTTTCTCTTTGCATTAAGATTATTTTTCTTATACAGCGGACAATTTTGCATGTTTTACGTAAAATGCATTTAAATGCACTTGTTTGCCCCAAAAACAAGACTAAATACCCAACCCATTCTCACTCCCAAGGCGTCAAAAACCGAAGCATGGTCAAGCGCCTTTAGCGTCATTATGAAGACGCCAAAGGTGCCCCTCGGCATCACTATATCGACAAACTGGGACCTACATTGCTTTCAATGGGAAACTTTTGGCGTCAGTACACAGATGCAAAGGGCACGAGAATGATGATCGTTATGAAATCACGTTCAAGAAGTCTCATTCAGCACACATCGCGATATTTGCCATCAGTTTACGTGTGCCACAGGTTGGGTGAGTAGTCTTAATATCTGTTATAAAATTTATTATGTCTTCTTTATTGATCAGATTAGTGCCGTATGTTTATTCGCTGTATTATATCGGTCATCCGAGGCTGTCTTTGAGTTTCATTGCGTTTAACTAAATGAACACACCTGCTAACTAGGGTGATTAAACGCTAACTTATCTGTCACGTGATGTGCCATAGACCTTGGATCAGTTTTATAATTATATCAGGTTCAAAGATGTAAGTTGTATTTGTAGTAAAATCATGGTAACCACAACACTTACAACAGTAACTGTAATTTTACTGTGAAATTTGAAGTTAAAACACAGTAAACAGGACATGTAACTGTAGTTTTACTGTGATATGTATAGTAATAGCACATTAATCACCAAACTTACTTATTGCTTTTATAAAACAGTTACCACACAACGGTGAGGGGTGGTGGACGGTGATCAATGCAATATAACACCAGCAGGGTTCACTCATGATTAATTTATATAAATAATAAACAGTTAATTTTGCTAATATAATATACATGGAACAGTTTTGATGCTATATATTGATTATGTTGCTAAAGGTGTTGCGCAGTGATTCACAGAACAGTTGGGTGAATCGTAACAGTAACAGTGAACTTTTAATACAGTAATACGATAAGCTTTGAGATTTGATTCTGTGGCAGAAGGATGTAGTTCTGCATACAAAATTATTTTGAAGACACTCCGTGGTTGTTTCTTATTTATTTACACTTGTGCCGTTGAACTGTTGTATAAATGCAAAATCATACTCGTAGCCATGCGATATCGCTTTATATCAGCATGGCTGTGATTACCTATATTATTACACACATTGGAACAATCTAAATTTGCATAACAAAATACACAGCAGGACTCGGAAGTTAACTTTTTTACTTGGTAGCACTGGTGCTCCCAACTTTAAAAAGTTAGGAGCATCCCTCAAAAATGAATGAACACCACAACTACAAATGATATATTAACAGATTTCATCTTTACATTCTTAAGTTTAATGCAGATTTTAGATTGGTTAATATTAGCTGTCAATCACTCGGTCACTGCTTTCTGCCGTCAGGTGACGGGGAGCTAACTACCGCGGGAAATACAAAGGTCTGAAGAAGAAAGGTGGTTTACGAAAGAAATCTGTCAGTGTTCTTTTCATTTTCTAAATTAATCTGAGTTTGGTTAAACACAGAGAGAGAGAGAGAGCTCCTCTTTGGTTTGGGTTAGGATGCTGTATGCGGTGTTTCATTTTACACTCCGCTCTGACAATTGCGTGGAACGGCTGGCAGCTAGGGGTGTGCGATATTGACAAAAAATGATATCTCGATATTTTCTAGGATTTTATCGATGACGATAAGTAGACGATATTTTGCTGAGAGTGTTATTCTGCTGGTGGTCTTAAGGACTACCGTGGACAGCTGATTTTGATATTCTGATGTTGATATTCTCTAACCCTAACCGTCACGATGTGGGAAGATTTGCATAACGCCGCCCAAATGTTCACGCAAAGAAAGAAGGTGTAACTTTATTATTGCTGTCGCCGCCGCCGCCATGTTGTGAAGACATGTTGTGTTTTGTTGCGAAAGCGAAAATACTTTGTTTGGCCTTCCAAAAGAGGACACAACTAGAAATCAGTG
>NW_015544234.1:105010-106300 GCF_001515605.1 Sinocyclocheilus anshuiensis
CGCTTTTCAGACCGATGAGCTTTGTAAAACTCGACGCGTTTCAGAAAGGCGGGGCATAGAAGAGAAACAATAATTTACATTATGTGGAAAATAATGTGTTTTTTTAACCTAAAACCACAAACACATTTCATTATACCAAATACACAAAATAATGTTCCTTTTAGCAACATCATAAGACCCCTTTAACTATATGAAATGATATAAAGCCCCCATATCTTGAATTTTGTGATGCATTTTAATCGACGGAATCATGCAGTGAAAAAAAAAAATAGGTGGCAGCAAATCACTGTTAATAAGTGAGTCATTGTGATTCAACTTAATCATTTAAACTGTTGATTCATTCAGGAACGAATCACCGTCATGTTGGTCAGAGATGCAAAACAGCATTGTGGCTGTTTTTGGAATAATTTTTGTTGTCGAAATAGAGCAAAAACAGGAAATATGGTGTCTAAAACATAAGTCTCTTAATATTAACTTCTTTTTTATTGAACTGTTGTTTAAAATCAATATCACATTTGTAATCATGCTGATTTTTGGAGGAAAAAACGGCACTCTTCGTGCGATATTAACTATATGAAATGATGAAACGCCCCCATATCTTGAATTTTGTAATGTATTTTAATAGACTGAATCATGCAGTGAAAAAAAACGCACTCTAAATGCGCAGGCGCACTAGTCTAATCTACCAGACTTCATCACGTCATGTATGCGTGCACTCTAGGTGTTTTGTTTGGTTTTTGCAATATACTCGATAATGTCAAATCGCACATCGTTAAAACAATAATTACGATATTATCGCAGACCCCTACGTGAGCATCCTGACAATTAAATGCCTTAACAATTTAACCTGATGATCCTGAACATTTTGCCACACACTTGTCCCTGCATTTCTTGTGTTTGGCACTCTCTCCGTGTTTAACCAAGCTCTCGAGCTTAAAATGTGTAGATTCGGTGGCGAACGCTGTTAGTGTTACCTGCAAACTCTGTCCCACAGGCTTTAAAGTGAATGCAGTGCATAGAGCACAGTGCATTTTCATAGCGGAGCCACTCATCTGGAAGTCTTTCAACCATTCTCTCTGAAAACTGTACGCCTTCTTTTCGGCTGGTGGATCAACATTCACCACATGATCGCTATCACCAGTACCATTATTTGTAACTTTAGGAAGTTTACAAAAGCAGTGGTGGCTCGTGGGTTTTAAAATAGAGGAGGCACACTAATTTTATTGGTCTGGGATCCCTGCCAATTATTATTATTATTATTATTATTATTATTATTTGCTTAACCACTTT
>NW_015544234.1:106576-117505 GCF_001515605.1 Sinocyclocheilus anshuiensis
TGATTGTTTTGCCATTTGTTTTGTCTCGCAATGGATTTACAGTTTTATTTAGAACAATTTTGAGGAACAAGCTCATCTTTTCCGCACTGTGATGGTACACTGAAACAGTGCTGGGTTATTATTGATAACTAAAACCATAAAACATTTCATTGTGAAATAAACATCTTAAAAAAAAAAAAAAAAAAGGAAAAATCAAACAAGACCTACAGAGAAAAAAAGAAATAAAATCACACTACACCAGAACATAACAACTTGCTAACTTTTTCTACTACACACATATTTACTATCTCAACTACACAGAAACAAACACTCTCCAGCGTCTGTGGACTATTTCAAAAGATGCTGGTCTTCAGGTGAGAAATCAGTGCACCTGTGTACGTCCAATTAGAGGGTCATAAACAAAAGAAACTCATACAAGGTTTGGAACAACTTGAGGGTGAGTAAATGACAGTTTTCATTTTTTGGTGAACTATTGCTTTAAGACAATGTGAATGTCTCCTCTTCAGTGTGACGCCTTATGTGACGGTTTTCTTTCGATCTGAAACTCTTCTCAGTGATAGCAAGTGAAAGGCTTCTCTTCACTGTGAATTCTCATGTGAATCTTAAGGTTTGCTTTGTCTGAGCAAATTTTTACACAGTGATGGAAAATGAAAGGCTTCCTTCCATGCTTCGATGAGTTATTGCATGATTCTTACAATGTGTCCTGTCCGAGAAACTCCTTCCACGCTAATGACATATAAAACTGTGATCTTGTGTGAGTCCTCATGTGGTTAGTAAGAGATATTCGACGTCTAAAACCAGTTCCACACTGAGAGCATGTGAAAGAAGACTGCTCCACAGAATGAATTCTCATGTGCTTTTTAAGGACTCCTGCTTGACTGAAACTATTTTCACAGAGTTTGCAGGTGAAAGGCTTCTCTCCAGTGTGAATTCTAATGTGCTTTTTGAGGCCGCCTTTATTAATGAAACTCTTTTCACACTGTTGACAGGTGTAAGGCTTTTCTCCAGTGTGAACTCTTATATGAACTTCAAGGTGTCCTTTGTTAGCAAAACTCTTTCCACACTGTTGACAGGTTAAATGACTTCTAGCTCCTGTCTTTTGATCTTTTTTTGGTGTGGTCTTTTTAATCTGTGAGCAACTATTTTCTCCAGTGAAATCATGAGGTTTCTCATGCTGAACTTTGTCTTCCATTATATTCAGTTCTTGACTCTCCTCTTTCAGCGAAATTGGGCCTAAAGCAAAAAAAACAAAAAAACAAAAAACAGCAATACAAGTTAACTCCACAAAGCAACAGACATCAATACATTTAGACATGTACCAGCAAAACCAACAGTGTATACTAAATACTACTCACTAAGCTACTGAAAAAGGTGTTGCATGTAATCTTTGCTTTCTTTAGGAAATGTCCCAAATAAGCTGGCAGTTATCAAACCTCTTACGAAACATTGCAGTTACCAAACCCCTTACGAAAAAGCATGACACAGGAGAACTGGTTATAGACAGATCTCAAACTTTCCATTTGCATTAGAATCTGTGCTAGAATTATTTTGGCATTTGTGGACAACCTGCTTCAGGTCTAGCCACAACATTTCAATTGGATTGACATCCAGACTTTGACTAGGCCAATCAAGAGTGTAAACCTTCTTTCTTTTAAGCCATTCCATGGTGGATTTGCTTGAATGCTTAGGGTCTTTGTCTTGTCGCATTACCCATTTTCGGCCCAGCTTCAGCTCTCTGACTGATGGCAGGAGATTCTCTTCAAGAATTTGTTGATAGGTCTGAGAATTCAAGTTTCCCTGAATAATATGGAGTCGCCCTGGCCCGGAGGCAGAAAAGCAGCCCCAGACCTTCACATTTCCACCACCATGCTTCACTGTTGGGAGGTGGTTCTTTTCCTGGAATTCAGTGTTGGCTTTTCTCCAAACATGGCGGCTTTGATTATGACCAAATAAATCTATTTTGGACTCATCTGTCCAAAGAATGGACTTCCAAAAGGCCTCTGGTTTGTCCAAATGCTCTCTGGCAAAGTTGAAACGGGCAGCTTTGTTCTTTTTTGAGAGCAAAGGCTTCTTTCTAGCAACCCTCCCATAAATGTCATGTTTGTTCAATTTTCGTCTGATTGTAGACGCATGTACATTTACCCCAGATGCTGCCAGAGAGGTCTGCAACTCTCTAGAGGTGATGTGTGGGTTGGCCTTTACCTCATTTATTATTTTTCTGTTGCTTCTTGATGATAGTTTTGATGGGCATCCACTTCTAGGCAGAGTTGTGGTCTGCCCTCCATTTGTAGATGATTTGTCTTACAGTGGATGGAGTTGGAATCTCTTGGAGATGGTCTTACAGCCTTCCCCAGACTGATGGGCTGTCACCACCTTCTTCCTGATGTCCTCTCATATCTCCATTCCTCTTGGCATTGTTTGACTCCTTGGTACTACAGTGGTTTGGTTGGTTTCCTCTCTCTTTTAATCAGTGTTGCCCAACCACTTTGATTGGTCTGCTTAACTGATTAATTAAGCACCCAAATTTATTTCACCTGAATCTGTAACCCATTTTACGTTGCCAATGCAGCTGGGGCTTCACTTACTTTTGCACATACAATAAGTCAATCTTTCATCTAATTTTTTGGCTACTCACAAAATTCCCTCTAAACAAACATGTGCAATTGATCAACATACATCTGACATTTAATTTATAAAAAGCAGGTGATGATAAAAAGAAAATCATGGTAAAACAGCGTTTCCCAATCCCCAGTTTTTGTTCGGAAGCTCTCTTTGTTTTTCTGACTGAAAATATAACAATATATTGGCTACTCATGGTTGCATTTTTTATGGAAAAATTATAAGAAATCACCATTCTTTCTAAATGTGATGTAGACCTAAACTGTCTGTGACTACAGAAACAGACGCGGCTGAAGTAGCTATGTGTGTCTCTTTCTTTTGTGAAATAACGGTACACACCACTTTATTTCTGTGTGACTAATTATCAATCCTGATACAAATAATTAATCAATGTAGCACTTATTATTGTAAAACATCGATGCTTTGGCTTTATATCTTTAAGCAAACAATAAAACATGCAATGAGGGGGGCGCTAGTGAGCATACAATGGAGTAAGTCGTGTTGAACTTAGCTCCTGTCCAGCTTTTGCTAAAATTATTATTTTATAGCGCATGTCCTGCAAATTTATGGTGGACATTGTTTCCTAATACCCGTGAGACCCCTCTGAATAACAAGTACCTGTGTCGTTTACTCAAATGGCGACTAAGTTGCGTAAATATAAATACAGCGGCCCTGCGAACACTAGGCCGGAGACGTCCTCGTCTCCGGCGATCTGCCTCCTATTTCGGAACTAGAATCGACGATGGACACGGAGAGCTGGAAAGCAGATATTCTAGCCTCTCTGAGGGAGGACATCTCAGTCGTTATCAGGGCGGAACTCAAAAACGCTCTCTCTGAAGACTTTAGTTTCCTTAAGAACGAGCTAAAAGAAGTTAAATCGGAAATTGCAAACAACACGGCGCCGTTCCGAAATGGACAACATGAAGGCCGCTATCAGTGATGTGGAGGGAGCATTGTCAACATGGTCGGATGGGATCACTTCATTACAGACTACAGTTCCAGAACTAAAAACAGAGCTGGCTAGTTTGAAGGAAAAGAACGATGATCTGGAAGGCAGGATGCGGAGGTGTAACGTATGCATCGTGGGGGTTCCAGAAGAGACCGGTTCGAGCTCTACCGCTGCAGTCTCTATGCTGCTGAAGGAAGTTTTAAACTTGGAGAAAGATATTCTGGTCGACCGCTCACACAGAGGCCTAACACCTAAAAAGCCTAACGGAAAGCCCCGGGTAATTGTCGCTAAACTCCACTATTACCAGGACTGCGCTGAAGTTCTGCGCCGAGCCCGAGAACAAGGTCCACTCCGATACAGAGGCGAGCCGATAGCAATCTTTCCAGATTACACTGCGAATGTTGCCAGAGCACGGGCCGCTTTCAATGATGTCCGAAATCTGCTCCGAGGCCGACGTGATGTTCGATACGGAATAATGTTCCCAGCTTGACTCCGAATCTCTTACAAGGGAGATAACAAGGAATTCTTGGACCCTTCTTCTTCTTCTTCTTGGTGTTTAATGGCGGATGGCATACAACTTTTAGGTGCATTACCGCCACCTACTGATTAGGAGTGTGGATCAGGACCGTACTCTTCACTAAATTCTATTATATAATCCCGTGTCCTTTAAATAACGCATTAAAAATTGAAAGTTTTTATCCCGATTCATTCCCCAAAATGTTCATCAAATTAAGTTTTTCTTTATTTTCCTTGAGGACATCAATCAGTATCTTTCTTTCCTTTCCGTATCTTGGACACTTCATTATAACATGCTCTACATTTTCCTCCATATTACAATATTCACATTTTCCAGTTTCATGTCTCCCCATTCTCTTCAAACTGCTATTAAGAGCAGTATGGCCAAATCTAAGCCTTGAGATGATAGTTTCCTCATGTCTATTTCTTCCTGTTACTCTGTAGTTACCAACAATTCTTTGAATGCTATAAAACCATCTCCCTGTTCTTTCTTCTTCCCAATATTTCTGCCATCTATTCTTCACATGTTGCTTGATTAAACACTTAATTTCACTCTTACCATACTTTATCTGCATATCTATGTCTACTTTCTTTGTTGCTTCCTTTGCATATTCGTCTGCTAACTCATTTCCTTTTACTCCCACATGCGCTGGTACCCAACAGAAAGCTACATAAATTCCCATCATCTGGATCCTATATATTGTTTGAAGAATCTCAATCATTATATCTGCTCTAGACTATAATTTCTTACAACGTACTGGAACTACTACAGCTTCTTTCCAGCAACTAGGTAATTGTCCCTTTTCCCATACCTTATTATATAACTCTAAAAGAATACTTTTTGATGAATCACTTAAATTTTTTTACATTATATAGCATATCTGATCTTTACCCGGCGCTGATAACCTAGTACTTCTTAATGTACTATTTAATTCTCCTATTGTTAGTGGCAAATTAAGTATGTCATCTACCTCTTCATCTTCCATATCTTAAAACTGTTCCCTCTTGTCCTTTCCTCCCTTCTTCGTTAACATTATCCGAACTATGGATTTTGACAAATGTTTTTATGATCATTTCCGCTTTCTCCTTCTCTGTCACAGCTGTGCCTTCATTATTTATTAATGTAGGATGTCTAAACTCTCTCCTAATTCCATTCATTTTCCTTATCACGCCCCATACTTTATACATATCTGTTTCTCTTCCCACTGACTGACAAAATGATCTCCAATATTCCCTTTTTGCTGTTTTAATAGTTCTTCTTACCTCTGCCTGCATCTTTTTAAACTTGATTAAATCTTCAAAATTGTGTGTTCTTTTAAGTATTTTAAAAACTTTGTTCCTTTCTTTTATTACTTTCCCACATTCTTCCGTCCACCATGGGACTATCTTCTTTCTCCTATTCCCTAAACTTCTTGGAATTGATTGTTTTGCTGCTTCTATTATACCTCCACAAACTATTCGATTTAATTCCTCTATTTCCTCATCACTATTAATTACTCCCATCATTTAATCACGTATCTCCCTGAATTTCACCCAATCTGCTTTACTAAATACCTATCTTTCTGACCCACTTGACTCATTTATTTCATTTCTTACACCTATTTCTATAAAAATTGGATAATGATCACTTCCTAACGTACTATCGTTCTTAACTTCCCACCAACATAATCCTGCTATAGCTTCCGATACAACTGTAATATCAACTGCCGTTTCCTTCCCATTTACCACATTTATTCTAGTGCCATCTCCATTGTTTACACATACTAAATTTTAGTTCCATTAATTCCTCTATTACTTCCCCATTTGAATATATCCCGCTCTTTTTCACGCCCTACCGCCATCCATTCGTCACTATTCATGTCATCATCCTCATACCAAGATCCTTCTCTCCTGACCCATTCACTAACCAGTTCATGCCTTCCGCATTCCTCCAAATGTGCGGACTCATGCGATCTCCTCTCAGATTGTCCTGATCCAGCAATGTTGTCGTTTGCTTTCCCGCGACCTCCAGTCCTCCCATCCATGAGCCACTAATCGCTACCCTCCACGTATGTGATCCGGTAACCAGAAGTCCGTCAATTCTTGGACCCGGAGAAAGCAATGTTTTATGTGAAGTCGACGATTCAAGGTGAGGAAATGGCAAAGTGAATCTTAACATCCCATTCTACTTTTTTTTTTTTTTTTTTCTGGACTTTGCTTTTTTTCTCCCCCGGACTTTGACAGAGTCAATTGCGTTAAAGTTACAAGACTCCTTCCAATTTATTACTCCGATACATATGCTTTCTCACGTTAAAGAACTATCAGCACACATTTTAGTCTTCCTCCTTTTTGGATGCTGAGAACACATAGATGTCACTCATTAAGTTATAAGAGACATTGGGACTTTTGTGCTTAACTAAACGGCAGTGTTTAAGTATGGTCAATTGGCGTTCTTATGGATGTATGCGTATTACATTCATAATGTTCCACTGATGTTGCTCACTGTTAAAATGTGAAGCGGGGGGGGGGGTTTCCCCCTTCCCTAATAGGCTGGACGGAAGCTGGTTTATAGGACACTAAAGTGGTTCTCCCTTGCCATATTACAATGTATGGCACATCTTGCAATGGGTGTTATAGCCACCAGGTTCATTTAGGTGGCGGGGGTTGGGGTCCTATCAGACACAATTTGTTTAAAGGTTTTTTCTTGTTTTGTTTTGATTATTTAAAATGTCATTGTATTGAATTATGGGGTTGTGTTCTCAGTGTTTTGCTCATTAAGTCCCCTTATGGCTAACACCAGTCCAATGGGAAATGCAGGGCGCACGATCAACTTTGTTAGTTGAAACGTTAAGTTAATCCAAGAAAATGAAAGAAAGAAAATCACTCACTGCTCTTGACTGAATTACTTTGTAGTTTTAACAATAATTAATCCACAGTCAAACCAAAAATTATTCAGACACCAGATATAATTTTTTATATTTGTTTACTAGTGGGTGCAGGACACTATAGTTCATTTGTGTAAGTGAGTATAGCAAAATAAAGCTAACTGTGACATATTATACCCAAAAATTCGTCATACTGTGGACTACCAGTGAAATTGATTAAAAAAAAATGTGGGACCAAACATTATTCAGACACTTTGACCTGACCATGTTTTGCTTAATCCCTTAAACTCTGCTTTGTGTGTGTGTGTGTGTGTGTTACACCCAAAAATGCACAATATTGGTGTTATTTTAAAGGAAACTCTTTTAGAAAATACAAAAATAATAAATACTGTTGTATGTGTTCAAATTATAAAAATAAACACTAAAAATAGTCGCTTTTGTATTATTTTTCTTTGAATGTATAACTCAAGCCCTGCATGCTTCAGCCATTGTACGTTTTATTTGATTCTACTAGATGGCAGCAAACAGAATTTTTAATCCAGCATTTTCCATTCAAAAGTTATGTTTATTTAACCAAAGGGAGGCAAAGTGGTCTTTTAGCGGCTTTTTGGAATCTCCAAAGTCCTGACTGCAAAACAAGCTATTATGAAGAAGCCTACTTTTACTATATGCAATATGTGACAAAAGTACTCAAAAACAAGTTTCATTCTTCTCAAAAAGAGGCTCAATACATTCAATATACAGTGCAAATAATGGGGTCGACAAAAATACGATTAGCGACATGAAAACATTTATTTATAATAGTTTATTACAAACTTATGTTTGTTATTCTACTATAAAATATATAAGTGGAATATAATGTAACTATGTAATCTAAAATACAAAAAGTGTACATACAATAGTACACATGTACATATACATATACAAAATTTACATTTTAGAATGAGCAAATATTGAATGAAAAACAACCATTAGGGCAGCGGTTCTCAATTCCAGTCCTTTTGTTCAGTCTGTGGTGTAAAAAGTTTGCATTAGCAATTAAAGAAAAAACACTTAAAGTCATATTGCTACGACTTTTTTTCACAATTGAATTGTCTTCCAGAATTAATGCACAGATGATTGTAGAAATCACTCCTTTTTCTAAATTTTGTCACTGTGAGGAAAATGGTGATTTCTTCCCAGAATGAGTTTGCAAATGATGTTTCATGCTGCTTTTACATGTGAAACTCTTCTTACACTGAGGACACTTGTAAGGCTTCTCTCCAGTGTGAACTCTCATGTGAGTTATAAGGTTTACTTTAACAGTGAAGCTCTTTCCACACTGTTGGCAGGTGAAAGGTTTCTCTCCAGTGTGAATTCTCATGTGAACACTGAGGGTATCTTTTCTTGAGAAACTTTTTCCACAGTGATGGCACATGAAAGACTCTCCTCTGATGTGAGTTATTACATGATTCTTGAGGTGATTCACGTCTGTGAAACTCCTTTCGCACAGATGACATTTAAAAATGTCTCTCGAGTGAATCTTCATGTGATTATTAAGGCTTACATTATATCTGTAGCTCTTCCCACACTGAGGGCAGGTGAAAGGCTTCTCTGCAGTGTGAATTCTCGTGTGAGTCTTTAGATTTGATTTATGCGTGAAACTCTTCCCACACAGTTTGCAGGTGAAAGGCTTCTCTCCAGTGTGAATTTTCATGTGGGCATTAAGTTGGTTTTTACGTGTCCAACACTTTCCACACTGAGAGCAGGTGAAAGGTTTCTCTCCAGTGTGAGTACTCATGTGGACATTAAAGTGACTTTTCCATGTAAAACACTTTCCACACTGAGGACATATGAACGGCTTCTTTTCAATGTGAATTTTCCTGTGGACTTCAAGGCTTTCATTTCGATTGAACATTTGTCCACACTGTTGGCAGGTGAAAGGTCTCTGTCCAGTGTGAATTCGCATGTGAGTCTTAAGGTTTCCTTTACTTGTAAAACTCCTTCCACACTGTTCGCAGGTAAAAGGTCTCTCTCCAGTGTGAATTCTCACGTGGGAATTAAGGTTTGTGCTTTGTGTTTTTTGAGCTTTTTTTGGTGAGGACGTCTGTGAGAAACTAATCGATTTTTCTTCAGTTTTGAAATCATGTTTCTCATTTTGATCTTTGTCTTTCGTTTCATTCAGTTCTTGACTCTCCTCTTTCAGTGCCATCAGGTCTGAGGTAAAAAAAAAAAGAGAAATACAAGTTAACACCAGTTTAACGCAGCAGCTAGAGCACTTACTAGTCACACTGACCACTCTCTGCATCATCTTAATCTGGAATAAACAGTTACTGGCCACAGCATTTGCCAAATTCAATCTGAAACAAAAAACACTTTAACAGTGCCAGTCCTCCCTATACGCAAAGTATGTAAGTTGCATATCGAACCACGAGGGGGGCCCTATTGAAGCTGTGCAATTAATAGAATCTTAGTTTCATTTGATTAGTTTGACTTTCAACAATTATAAAAACACAATGGCACATTCGGTTTCTGTTATTTATAGTGTGGTGGCTTTCCTTGCGTGTGATCTGATATGGTGTGAAACACAGACATGTATAGGCTACTGCTTAAGGCAGCGATTCCCAATTCTAGTGCTCACAACCCTCCGGTCTGCATAGTTTGCATGTCTCTCTTTTTAACACATCTGATTCAAATCATCAGCTCATTAGAAGAGAGCTCCATGCATGAACTGTGTTCTGATTGATATGGTCCCTACACAGTGTTCATTGCTCCCTACTCCCTGAGCACGGGACATCCATTGAAGTTTACTTCACTTTGGAACATTCATTCACGGATTTGCTCTATACCACGGCCTGCAGCGTCTTCACACAGAGACAAAAGTTACTAGAGAAGTGTTAAAGGGGACCTATTATGCCCGTTTTTCCAAGATGTAAAATAAGTCTCTGATGTCCCAAGAGTGTGTATGTGAAGTTTTAGCACAAAATACCCCACAGATAATTTTTTATAGCTTGTTAAAATTGCCACTTTTAGGGTATGAGACAAAACGTGCCGTTTTTGTATTTGTTCCTTTAAATGCAAATGAGCTGGTGCTCCCGGCCCCTTTTTCAGAAGAGGGTGGAGCTTCAAGAGCTCATGCTCCAGCATCAGTGTTGCCAAGTCCGCGGTATTCCCGCAGAATTAGGCTTACTTTAACACTGTTGCCGCAGGTTGTTTCTCATGTCCGCGGGTTGAAGCGACCCCCCGGAATGCGATTTTTAACTGGAGACCCCCTGAGTTGAGTTGAGTTGCGATTGGGCGGGTTTTCTTGTGAAAACATGGCAACTCTGTCCAGCATACAAACAAACATTCCACTATTAGTACAAGGCTGTTATTTTTACAGAAAACGTACTCTGATTAAAAGTCAGTCATCTGATTTTACTGTGCATAATAAATGCGTATTTATGAATTACACAGATGGGGAGAATGGCGCGATAAAAATAAAAACATAGCTGGTCTCATGGTGCCTTTGCATGCTATCACAAACTTTAAACTTTTAAGTCCCACTTGTGATTATGAGCTTGACAAATTAAAGGGATCAACTTCACATTGCTTTCATATGCAATTTTTATCTACCACATTTCTATTTACGATCATTCTGGAAACATGTGAAGGCAGCTTCAGTGAAAACAGTCAGAGACAATGCTAGCTTTAGCAACATTAGCCTTACAGAGTGCCAAGAAGCTCTTTCAGAAAGGCAATTTAGAAAACAAAATATGACTCCTATGTTCGTTGGTGCATCCCAAAACACAACACTTGTCATGCCTTCGCTTTGGATAAAAGCGTCTGCTAAATGACTAAATGTAAATGAAGACTGTAGTACTGTGAGAAACCCCCCCCCAAGCTGCAGTCTTGAAGTGTAGCTTGCCCACCGTCCATTTTCAAGTGCAGTGGGTGCACCTAGCAAACTTGCTGAAACAAACGGCGGGTGAGTCTCTGTCTTCATCGGGGGGGAAAGAGGGG
>NW_015544234.1:117557-139767 GCF_001515605.1 Sinocyclocheilus anshuiensis
CTTGCTGAAACAAACGGCGGGGGAGTCTCTGTCTTCATCGGGGGTGAAAGAGGGAGAAATGAAGATGACACAGATATATAGTTTATGTACGACCTGGAAGTATTTATTCAGCGATCGGTGCTAAAACGTCATCTGTACAGAACATCATTGTGTACGGAACATGGTTAGTCTACGACTACGTTATCTCCAGCAGCTACAGCAAGAAAACAGTAATGGCGGACTGCTGCTTCGCACTCAGGGCTGTGTCTATGCTAATAGGGCAGAGATTGTCACAAATGAGTGGGACTTTTTCCCTATGATGACGTGTACATAGGGAGAAATCTGAAATCACGTGTTCAGAGAGACGGTTTATGATTTATTAGGATTATAAAAAAATGAGTGGGTGGATTTTCACCATCATAGGCTGGTTGTTTTCGCACACTGTGGCCACACAACCGTGTTCAAACACCTTATAAAAGTGATTTTTGCATAATAGGTCCCCTTTAAGTATGACATATTATACCTCTGTTAATAAATACAATTTAAATTCACATCTTGCACACTTTAATGCCCTTTAAATGGAACATATACGCTCCCTTCGAACTGGAATCATAGAGGAATATCCTGTGATGTCCACTTCGCTGAGCACTTACAGTCCAATAGAACAAACACCTGAAGTGATAAGAGAAACATACAAAATGTGCAGAGCTGTGGGTTGTGAGGACTGGAATTGAGAACCGCTGGCTTAGGGTGTGCACAATGGGCAATACACTCAAAAATGTGTCGAAATGCACTACTTGGTGAGTTTTCACTTAAATGCAGTCAGTTATGTCTTAATTGAATGTAAACGGTAAGAAAAGTAATCGAATTGAGCACGGATGTTTGCAGTGTGAACATAGCCTAAGACCTGAAATGGTGTAAATCGTAATATTTATACTAATGGCATATTCCAGTACAGCGTTCAACTTCAAATTTTTACTCCCTTCCCTCCATCTTGTGGACGGGGATGTACATCATTGCTCACGTTGAGCGAGTAACCAATACTGACAGAACTAGTGCAAAGGGTTTAAATGGAACACCCTGGGTCACTGACTTATTATTTGCCAACCTTTCTTATAAGTTTGAATAAAAGGTTTATGCAGTATTCTATAGGCCTATTGATATGAATAGGAATTTAAGGAAAGCATAAGATTTTTGTTGATGCAACAGAGCAAATCAGACAATACTGTTCTTTTAAGAAAGTCACTAAATATTAACTTTTTGTTATGAATTGCATAAAATCAGCATCACATGTGCAATTGTGTCACCAGTTGGCTCATTGATTAAAATTTCCAATCATTTTACATTAATATTAAAATAAATAAATTACAATAAAAATTCAAAGTAATCACTTTGGTAACCTAAAATACATTTCGGATGCAACTGTAATTTGATTACCACCCATTTAAAATGTAACTATAACTAAATACAGTTACTCATATTTTGTATTTTAAATACGTATCGACGTTACATGTATTTTGTTACTCCCCAACCCTGTTTATTGGCCTGTACACAGGACATCAAAGCCTGGATGGCTGCAAACTTTTTGAAATTAAATTATAATAAAACAGAGATCATAGTGCTTGGCCCTAGAAATCAGGAAGTGGCTCAATGCTTAAAATCTACCGCTCTGTCTGGATTCATTACAACTACTGTAAAAAAAAATTAGGGTTTGTTCTAGACTCAGACTTAAAAATGGATAAACAAATTAACTTGGTCGTCAGGTCAAGTTTTTTTTATCTTTGTCTTTTAGCTAAAACTAAACCTTTTTTTTTATCAATTGTTGATTTTGAGAAAGCAATAACAGCGATGGTCTTCTCATGAACAGATTACTGCAATTCTCTTTATTTCGGAACTGACAACAGAGCATTGCCGCATCTTCAAAAAGTACAGAATGCTGCTGCCAGGATCCTCAAATCTGCCAAGAAATTTGAGTCAGTTACACCGCTATTAAAATCCCTCAAATGGTTGCTGGTTCGATATAGAATTAGCTATAAGATTTTGTTACTTGTTTATAATTTTGCCCCTTCCAATCTCTCGGGTGTGTTGGTATTGTACAATCCTTCTAGATCTTTGAGATCAGTGCCCGGTTGCATAAAGCACCTTAAGAGTAATTTTCCCTTAAGATCGCCCTTACGTTTCCCTTACACTTAAGGGCGTTGCATAAAATATCCCTTAAATGTTACTTAAGGGTTTCTTTAGGTAAAACGTCATAAACCCTTAGAATTTCTCTTGAGTATCCCTTAAAACCCATTGAGTGTTGCATAAAGCCCCTTAAACATAATGAGTGCTATTGTTGTTTTCACTGATGTGCAACCTGTTCATATATGTTTACATCTCAAAAAAATAGTTTTGGGGTTTCATGACACTTCAATTACTACACTCGTGTGAGATTCTTCACAAATATCACTAAATTCTGTAGAGCTGGACATTTTAATAAGGATCAAAGGAGCGAGTTCAGCTTTGAGAATGAAAACCAACCTGTTTGTTCTTCACTATCTTCATGCTTCAGACTGAATGTTTCTTCAATCTTCAAATCTTCAGTCTCCTCTTTAATAAACTCCATCTTTGTTTGTTCCTCAGTATCTTCATGTTTGACTCTGAATGCTTCTTCAATCTTCATGTCTTCACTCTCCTCTTTAATAAACACCATCTTTATAACAGTGTGTCATGTGGATCTCAGATGACTCAGCAGGAGTTTTTTTTCTTTGTCCTGTTTAAGATGAGAATAATGAACCAAGTAAATTATTCTCAAAAATAAATGCAAACTAAGGCCCAATCCCAATTCTATTTTTTACCCCTTCCCCTACCCCTACCCCTTGTCCCTTGAAACAGAGTGTCAAGGGGTAGGGGTGAAAATATTCCCCAAAGAATTGGGACACCACTACTATACCGTCACACGTCATCATATGTCGTTTAGCTCCTACAATACACACACCTATACTAGTGTACTGGTGTGCATTAGAGCTTAATTACCATTCTATATTACTGCACTGCTTACTGACACACACACACACACACACACACATACATACATACATATATATATATCGGAGATCGCGCAGCTCACACATCCAGGAGCAAAGAAACTTGTCAACGCTGCCCCACGACTTTTATTAATAACAGTTTAAATACTGAATCGATACATTATATTTTCCAGCAACGAGAGGATAAAATCGCTGTTTTTGAAGTAAAATCACTCTAAAAAGAGAAACGCACAGACGCGCATACACGCAACTTTCATCTCTCTCTCTCTCTCTCAAATTGGCAATATTTGAGGAAAGGGTTTAGCGATTTCTAATTATTGGGGGGACTAGCCCCCCTCAATGTCTATGGTGGTTATCGCCCTGATCAGACATGAATATATGTTGTGGCACTATCGTGCAGTCTATAATGATATGATGTTTGCAAACTTTAGCGATTTTTTGCAAACATTTCTTTGAGTAACATGACCGTAAATATGAACTCACGATTGAATGTAGCATAAAACTAATTATTACTTTAAGTTAAAATCTTTATTAATGCCAAAAATGCTTAGATTTATGTGTCTTTTTGTTCGCTCGGGCAGCCATTTTGCCCCTGAAGCCGGTTTACGCTGAGATAATTCATACCCCTTTGTTTGAAGTGTGGTCCCGAAAAATCTTCGTTTGAAGGACTATCTGGCCCTTCCCCTTACCCCTTACCCCTTACCCCTGCCCCTCCAACCAAAAGAGAATCGAGACACCCCTACCCCTTCACGTGAACGCGCGAAACGGAGGGGTAGGGGAAAGGGGAAGGGCTAAGGGGTAGAAATGGGATTGGGCCTAAATCTCTGGGTGCATCTCAATAAGCTCCCTTAGTTCAGCAGTCAGTGCACTGGTAAGAGGGCCAATCAATCAGAGTGAGAGTTAATGGACTTAAATGACCTGATTAAAATATACAAATTATACATAAAGTTAATATTTAGGTATTTATGATTTATATTTGGTATTCAATTATTTGTACATATTATGAAATAGATTACACTTTAATGAAAACATTTTGCAGCTGGTTTGTAAAAGTTGGCATTACACAGTTTGTGTTTGTTGCTCTCGTTTGTCTTCAGCGCGCGCTGATTCACTGAATCATTTTACGAATTATTCTGTTCAGATGATTCAGATTCTCAGTTTCTCTCACTTCTTTCTCTTACTTGAACGATGTACTGATTCACGATATCGGGAGCGAAATGAGATGCACCTTTTCTGTTATTAATATGAGGATGTGCTTTACTCACTAAAATAACGTTAAAAAAGGTATTACAACATTTAAGATTGATTCATTTACTTTATGTAGCTTGTAAATACGTGTAAATTGATAGAACAGTTTGCATTGATTAAAAAACGTATGCACAAACCTTTCTTCAGCCAAATCACTACAAATGCAGGAGCGCCGGCGCAGCTTTATGACGTCACATCGCCAGACCAAAATAAAAGTCCCGGTTCTTCTTCTCTTGGTTAATGGCGGATTGCAAACAACTTTTAGGTGTATACCGCCACCTACTGTACAAGAGTGTGTAATATCATGTCATTTTAAGTGTTCTCATATTCTGCTCATTAACCCTGTGTATTTAAGGAATGTAAATAATGCCTTCCTGGTGTTCCTTATCCCTTCTCCCTCTCCTTCTGATCCCAGTACAATTTTCACAATTCCTTTTCCCCATTAGAAACAAGGTGCTATTCAGTCCTGTGTGATCCACTCTCAGTCTCGTCATTAGGGTGATATCAGGTAAATTGGGCCACTTTTTGGTTAATCGCTTGGGACACTAACAAAAAAAAACATGTATGACATTTAACTGTGTTCTTATGGTTAATAAGGACTGTTTTAAATTCTTCTGTGTTGTATTGATGTAATAAAATATAATTGTTCAGGCCCTACAGGTTTTGAAATATTTGCTGCCCCACATTTTTTGAGATAGCAGTGTTCAGTTAAAATGGGCCGGCTGATCAGCAAAAATGGGCCAGTCAAAATGCAAAGTGAAATAGAGACATTTCTGATAAAACACTTTTTTTTTTTTAAATAATGTAACAGTGTAACATTGCATTTAAATTACATTAGAACATCAATTTGAATTACATTAAAACATCAATTTCAATCAATGTCATCAATAAAACGAATTTAATGAAAAAATGTAACAATAACAATAAAAGGTAGTGTTATGGCAACAGTTTAAAAGTTAACAGCCAATGACTGCAAAGAATTTCAAATAGAAGAGGCAAGACACTCAAACCTTTCAATCAATTTCATCAATAAAACATGAATTTCATGAAAAATGTAACAGTGTGTGTGTGCGATCTGAATTTTTTTTAAAGGGGTGGTTCATTGCGATTTAAATTTTTTAACGTTAGTTAGTGTGTAATGTTGCTGTTTGAACAAACAATATCTGCAAAGTTACGAAGCTGAAAAATGCAAACGGAGATATCGTCTTTTAAAATTCTGGCAGTTTAATGCCTATAAAAACGGCTGTTAGGGACTACAACAAGTTCCTTCCCGGGTTCGTGACATCACAAACCCAGATAAACCCCGCCCTCAGGAAAAGGCAGCAAAGGGGGCGAGGCCATGCTGCGCTGCTTTAGAGAAGAGGATGAGAAAACTAGGGGTGCACGTAAAAATCTACTCATATATCAATCGCGATTCTGTCTTCTAACGATTCTAATGGATTCACAAGTTTCAAAATCAATGTTCTAAAGCAGCGGTTCTTAATACTGTTCCTTACGTCGCTCTGCTCACGCTCTGCATATCTCTCTCTCTCTCATTCAGCTCAGCTCCAACAATGAACTGTTCCAATTATACACTTATTTTCACATAGCTATGAGAAGCGTTAACACCCCATAAACACAATCAAGCCTAGAAAAAAAATACTGAACCACCCCTTTAAAAACAGTCTTGACAGATAAAGCCGTCGTCATCAAAAATGGCATTCTCTTCACCACAGCGCTCATGAAACCAGGCACTACAGTGCTGACAGCACACCCAGTCCTCAGTGGCCTTTAGGGTCACAGGGGTCACTGTAGAGCAGGGATCCTCAAATCTGGCCCACGAGATCCACTTTCCTGCAGAGTTTAGCTCTAACCCTAATCAAACACACCTGAGCATACTAATCAATGTCTTCAGGATCATTAGAAAATCACAGGTAGGTGAGTTTGATCAGGGTTGGAGCTAAACTCTGCAGCGCATTGGCCCTCCAGGGCAAGATTTGAGGAACCCTGCCGTAGAGGGTATGGCAAACCTTGCAGGGATCTTTCTCTTCTCTGTGGTTCTTCTTACCTTGCTTTTTTCCCCTTGGTTGCTTTCCTTTCTGTTGCTTTTTTGTCTTTGTGTTTATATAGTCAAGGTTTTCCTGACTCATGAGAAGGTAAGAAGGTGGCTTGGCTCTTTTTCTCATGGGCCTCTCTCGTTTTGGTAATAAAATCAAGTCACTGAATGTGGCTGATCTTACAACAGACTAAGAGAAAAGAAGATAAACAGAAATATGATATAACAAGAAATGAGATGTTAATGTTTGTCTGATGTGATATGGGCCTTTATGCAATTGTGGGTGTTAAATATTAAGCTTATTCACTCACTGTAGTGGTGGAAGGTTCTTTATCATCCCCCGCATAGAAGAGGTTAATCTCTTCCTCTGGCACTGGCTCCAACATTACCTCCTCAAACACCACCTCCTCTGCAAGCTGATGATCATTCTGGAAGATGTAGAGTGGTTCCTCAGGTTGATCAGTGGGTGTCGGGACAGCAGGCAGGTCAGGAGGAGTCTGAGGTATGGCAGGTGTTCCAGGAAGAGACTGGGGTCTGGTGGGTGGGTCAGTAAGAGTGGGTGGCAAGGCATGTTCTGTAGTTTTGCTCGGGCCAAAAACACTCTCTGGTAGTATCTTTTTATTTAGAGGGAACATCCCTGTCCCTCTAAAACCTGCCTGGGCATTGTCAATAGTAGCTGCCTTTTTCCAAGCTCGGCGGAAAACAGAGAAAAACTCTGCTTTTGGGAGCCTCTGGCCTGCCATTAGTCTGGTCCACGTCCTCCCCTCTTTCAACCCAGTGATGCTTCAGACTTTTAAGGCTGAGGAATTTTAGATTATAAACATGACTGCTGTGCCCATCTAAGAGTAGAAGGTGGGGCCGGGGGTCCTCCTTTGGGAGTGACTGCAGGAACATCTGACCCCACTCCAAAAAAAGGTCAGCATTTATCCATCCATTCTCGGATAGCCTTACAGATATATTGTTTGGGCATCCAGAGAGCCACTCGGGACGCAGCCGCTTTGCTTTGAAAATGACCAAGGCGTGGGTGTATGTCCCTACATCATTGAATGCTGCCAAACAGGTGGTCGTCTCTCCCTTTTCCACAGCGGTGACCTCCATGCACGCTTGCCCAACTTGTCCAACCACTTTGGTGGAGAGGAATTGATCTTGGAGACCTGTCTCGTCACAGTTCCATATATGGGATGAGTTGTCCTCAATGCCGAGTTCCTTCAATAATTTTTCATATTGATGAAACCATTGGCTCACCACTTGCTCATTCAGTCCTGCAGTTGACAGCGCTTCTGGCTTCCTCATGCTTAGATTTCTATTGTGTTTCAAGAAGTTTTGGAACCAATAGTAACCTGCCTTGCCGTTTTTCTGTGAAAACCCACTGATGTTATTCTCTTTGGCATGCTGGAAAGCTAGCTGCTGGACATCCTTTTTGGTAAGTGGGAACCCTCTCTCTGACATTAGCTTCATCACTGTGGCAAGCTCTTTTTCAGCTGCTTCTGGGAGGATTGGTTTTCGACCAGAAGCATGGTCTATGCCAGCGATATTTCCACTGATATGACTTTGCAGCGTGGCTCATGGGATATTCCAAGCTCTCGCAAGAAAGCGTACATTTGCTTTTAGGTCTCTCTACTGTCTCCCTATATTCGGCCAATGCTCCTCTCATCCTCTCCCCTACCCACTGATTGTATTTTTTGCCCCTTCCCTGGCAGACATCCTTTCTATCTCCTTTATGTTCCTTTCTGACCCTCTTCTTTCCTTTCTGATCCTTTCTGTTATTCATGCTGTCTGTAATAAATAGTTTAACATTAGGCTACTTTACTTCAACACCTAAAACTTTTAAATCAAAATGTCTCTTTCACCCTTTCTCTTTTCAGTGAGTGTGAGCACAACTATGTTTGTCACAAATGCAATAATACAATATATTAATAATAATAATTTAAAAAAAAGGAACCACCAGAATTTCTGCTTAAACTCAACTCAGAAGGTGGCCCATTTTAACTGAAATTAATGGCTCATTTTATCTTAACACATTCAGGTAAATTGGGCCAGTAACTAAAAATGGATTATTTAGCAAAATCAGAATTTTATCTCACAGGGGCCATCATGACATGGGTTATGAATCATTATTTCTAAATGTGCATTTGTTTTTTTGTTGATTTATCAAACTTATTATTGAGAAGTATGATTGGATATGTCAGGCCACTCACCTTGCTTTTATCTGGCGTGGTCTCAAAATGAGGCATTGCCCCTCCCCCTTAGCAACCTCAGACTAATAAAATCATTTGCTAAATGTCAAGTACTGTTATGGCAACAGTTTGAAATTTTTTGCAGTCATTGGCTATTAACTTTTAAAGAGATAAGACACTCAAACCTTAAATGGCCTATTTTACCTGATGGCCCAATTTGCCTGATATCACCCTATAATTTCTCCCCGCCTGTTCCTTTCTCTATAATTTTCAATGCTGACTGACTTTTGTATTTTATAATATCCCCTTCCTTTTTTCTCTTCCTCCCACCATCCCTTTGTGGGTCTTCCTCCCACCATCTCTGCCATATTTCAATGCCTTTCTTCTTAATTACTGCTTTCCCCTCACCTTTTCCAAGTGGTACTGGAACTGATATTTCTTTTTGCAATGCCTCTTTTGTTAATTTGTCTGCATTTTCGGTCCCTTTCACTCTCTCGTGAGCTGGCACCCAACAAAACTGAACATCTTTGCCACCCCTATATAATCTTAACAAACTGTAATAAAGTTATAAGATAATAACAATAACACAAGCACATACAGAGGAAAGAAAACCTTATACTTCAGTAGTATTTCCAAAACAATCCTCATAATATTTAAAAAATGTATCGCTCTTCTTGTTTTTAATCATCCTAAGAGATTTAAGGAAAGCGTCGATTTCAATTAAGAAATGTGAAAAAGACGGCTGCGATTTAGATAATTTTTGTTTATGAATAAAAAATTTACTAAACAAAATATTTTTTTTTTTAACTATGTAATTCACTGATGTACTAGTTTTAACTTTATAGTAAAAAATTATATCTTTTAACTGAGAGAAGCTGGAAGAATCAAGGCGTTTACCTATATAAATATATCAACTAGTCTTTTCACATTGAAAAAATAAATGAATCAGTGTTTCATCCTCAATCCCACAAAATGAGCATGAACTGTCAACATCCATATTTTATGAAGGATCTTGAAATGAACTTCTTTTATTTTATTGGGAATGCAGTACTTGTGAGGTAACATCCAGGCTTCTTTCCAGTCAATCAGAGATGCCCAATAAAATTTGCCTTCAGGAACAGTTTTTTTCCCCCTGTAGAATTTGTCGAATATGCTTATTATTACATTTTTTGTTGAAAGTACTAATTCCATATAAGGACAAATCAGGTTCTTTGGTGTCGCTCTTGCTAAAACTTAAATGGCATTTTATAAGTTGAATTACACCGGAAGGAACCGCTTTTAGCACTGCATTATATTCTTTAAATGGTAATGGGAAGTTATAAACAGACATAAATTGTTCATAAGACAAGAATTCCAATTATATGCCTGTTAAACCAGCCATTAGGAGGGTGTTGGATGACCGGCGCAGCCAACAGTTGATTCCGACGTGGCAGGACATCGAAGTCCTAGAATCCGTTAATGCAGCACTGAAGAAGGTCACGGATTTTACAGATACGCTGTCTTCCGAGAAGACAGTTACAGCGTCCTCTGTTAAACCAGTCCTACGGTTATTATCTGAGGATATTTTGCTCCCAACAGAGGAAGACACAGAGTTGACGCGCAACCTAAAAAGAAAAATGGTTAGCGTCATGAAAGGCCACATTAATTGATCCATGATACAGGGACATCAACCCCGGAGATGACGTTAAAGATGCACTCCTGGAGGAGATGCTGGCAATGCCCGATGAGCGGAGTGATGGCGGGGATGGAGAAGGTGCCATGCGTACCTCGGCGGCTGGAGAGGGAGAAGAAGGAAGTGCACCATCTCCTCCTCCGTATTCAGTGCGGCTGGCAACATTGTCACTCCGTTAAGATCTTTGCTGAAACCAGACAAAGTGAACATGTTGGTTTTCCTGGCAAGAAACTTGAAGACCGAAAAATAAAGCAGCAGGACTTGCCGATTCACTTAAGCGGCCCAGTAGTTTAACAATGATGTTCCTGATGTTCCCTTATGTTGCACTTTGAAAAACCCAAATCAGATTAAAACACTTTTATGTTCCACTTTAAAAAATGTTGTTATAAATGTAGCCTTAAGTTAAGTAATATTAATGATAATTTGCTGTTAAATGATTAAAAACTGTTCCATAATTCCTATTAAACTCAAAAGATATCGAAAAAAACAAAGTTGAAATAAATGTAATTTTATTTTATTATTGTTAATATAATTTACTGTTTTAATAATAAAGAAGACTGCTTTATTATTATTCATTTCCATGTTCATTTACAAGCTGCATGCGTTCTTAAATCATTATATTTCCGCGGCGGGAGGGGGGTTGCGATTAACCGCCAAACCGCGGTGATTTGTTGCGTCTTCACCGCAGTAAGAAAAATCCCATACCGTCACAACCCTACTCCAGAATCTCCCGAAGATCAGCGTTAAAGGTGGGGTATGTATTGTTTCAAAAATGCTTTAGAAAACTGAGTCGGGCCGAGTACCAAAACAAACTTGTAGCCAATCAGCAGTAAGGGGTGTATCTACTCATTATGGGGAGGAGAGAGCGCTCAGTGCATAGGACGGACATTAGCCGAGCCGAGCGACGACAGAAAGATAGAGATGGCGGATAAAAAATAAAAGAGGAAAAAGCAGAACAAGAACAAAAGAAGGCTTACACCGTGTCTACACCGGACACCACAGTTGTCGTGTTGCGCCGCAACAGCTAAAGTCTGTCTAGTACACTGGACGCGACAAAGCAACTGTTGAAAATCATTTGAAATTTGTGTCAATACGTCATAAATAGAATGCGGCAGCAGTTTACTGTCGGGGATTTGTCACGGCGCGCATCCAGTGTAGACAGCATCACTGATTATAATGAGTTCTATAGTATTTTGTCGCGCCGTGCCACTCGCGTCCGGTGTAGACACAGTGTTACAACAAGGCAAGAAGTAGGACCCGTGTAAATATCGGATCAGCTTTCCAGCACTGGAGAGAACTGAAGGAGCGGGAAGGCTTGCGATCGGACGCCGAGGTTGCTTTGTTTCTTCTCGATAGGCGAGTTGGTTTTACTTTGTTTCACAGAACTAATCGTTGCCTGAGTTGCGTACGTATGTGTGGGGCGGAGCTATCAAAATAGGGGCGAGACCCTTTTGGGGTAGGGGCGTGTTTGTTTTGGTGATTTGAAATATCAACATTGTGCTACCAGAAATCACTTACCCCACCTTTAATGATGTGCATCGTATTTACAGGAAATCAAGCAGAGCCCCATCAAGTAAGCTGGAGAAAGGTTTTAAATTGTACGCAGCCTCGTATATACACAGCTACGAAGGTAAGAAAATATCTAATGTTACACAACTTACAATGCTAATACTGTTAGCTAACTGTTAACAAACAGAAATACATTAATTTTTCAGCTAATGTTATGTGTTTTTGTTATCCAGTATCAAATAAAGACAGGCGGTCAGGGGAAGTCAGCGTTAGAGCCTCGTGTTACAGATCAATGAAGAAGAACGAGCCACCACACAGTTTAACAGTATGCTAGAGAGTTAGGGTTAACTGTTCTCCGAGCAAAGTTCAGGTGTTCAGATGTGTTTCCTGTTGTTAAATTATTAAATATAACACGGAGGTTTTGCAGAAGAATCTGAATGTTGTCAATCTGAATCTGAAATTCTTAATATTATCCATATGATTTGAGTATAAACTTTATTACATAAACCCAAGTTGTTACAGTGTAATCTGCTCCTGCAAAGCCATCTTGTTTATTGTTTTACTAACATTAACATGCTACTAACTTTGACTTTATTGTCAGGAAGGATACATTTTGTTGGTTAATGATTGTATTTGTATTTTTTAGGTTGGACGTAGGGATGCTTCACCTGTGGTGCTAACACACAGCAAGTGCTCATGTGTGGCAGGCACTGCTTTGTAAAACCGTACGGTTGCCTTACTTTATCAGACTGCTCATTATTCCCAACTCAATATGCCCGTTATACCCCGTGTGCTTAGCTGCACTGAAACTGAGCAGTCCTGGCATAAACCACGAACAATGGTAAATGGACAGAATTTCTTTAGCCTTTATGTATAAAGACAGTATAGTCACAATATAATTAAAGAGGGATGATGGGCGTTTTACCAGATCCATGCTTGTTCAGAGTTCACCCTTGAGGACAAGCCACTATGAACATGTCACCTGAAAAGACACTTGTAGAAAGTGCATTCGGGTTGGTTCAGGAAGTATATTGTCGTACCAGCAGCCTGTCTTTACATCATGGTACATCAAACTACACGACGCTCCATCAAACCCACCTTTGCCTCTGGAAGGATATAATCTTGCTCCATCTAAATGTATCTTTGTTTGCACTGTGGAGGAGCTTTTACACCTTCAAAGTTTAAACACACCATTAGAAATGGCTCAGAATGTCAGAGACTCAGAAGAGACTCAGAAATCGAAGAGGCAACATGTGACCAAAGCTCTTGCCCTGACTGCCATCAGTTTTGCAAACCAAGAGTAACAGCCTCCAGGTTTCGGGAGGTGTGCCATGTCAGAGTCCCTCGAAGAGTGCATCATCAGGGGAAGCCGGCAAACAGCAGAAATGAGAAGAAGTGCTGAAATGGAGTCAGAGGTAACAGTGGAATACAGCAAGTTGACAAATGTTAACTACTCATCCTGTGGCCTAATCATCCATCCTGATGCTCCCTGGCTTGGTGCGTCCCCTGATGGTGTAGTGTTTGATCCCACTGAATATCCCCAATTATGGCTTGTTGAAATTAATGGCTAATTGGTTAACAAACAAGTCCAAGTGTGCATGTACTGCATCCAATCAGTCATCACGAACACACACTGCAGAGGCGCTGATGCTGATGTTGATGTCGCGGCCGCACTTTAAGCCAATCACTAGGGATCGGCAGACAGACGTGATGGTTCATGAGTGACGGGTTTTTAGCGCGATGATGGATCTGATTTTGAATGTATGACAATGACTGTTTGATGCATGTGTTTTTTCAAGGGTATCGGTTAATTTCTTGATTGCCATTTTGACAGTGTCTGCTTGCATATTTTAATCATATTTCTGACCCTGGAGTACAATACCAGTCATAAGTAGCACAGGTATATTTGTAGCAATAGCCAACAATACATTGCATGGGTCAAAATTATCGATTTTTCTTTTATGCCAAAAATCATTAGGATATTAAGTAAAGATCATGTTCCATTAAGATACCTACCGTAAATATATCAAAACGTAATTTTTGATTAGTAATATGCATTGCTAAGAACTTCATTTGGATAACTTTAAAGGCGATTTTCTCAATATTTTGATTTTATTGCACCCTCAGATTCCAGATTTTCAGATAGTTGTATCTCAGCCAAATATTGTCATATCATAACAAACCATACATCAACGGAAGGATTATTTATTCAGATTTCAGATTATGGATAAATTTCAATTAAAAAAAAAAAATGGACCCTTATGACTGGTTTTGTGGTCCAGGGTCACATTTTGTAATTCTCTTTAATGTTTTTTTCCCCAATTTGATCGATGGGAAATTTATCTAACGTTATATTTATATTATTTTGTCATCATTATTTTGTTTTAAGGAGTTAAAAATCTTATCAACCTTGATTGACATATTCTATCACATTATATTGACAGTTCAAGTTTTGGGCGTTTTTTTATTGCTGTGGGCTTTGTGAGCTTTTGGGCTGGAAATCGTCCATCCAATCTGGCAACACGGTTGATGTCCTTTAGCACAGTATTCTGAATAATGATAATAATGGGGTGCTCCTGATAGCCTAACAGGTTAATAAAGACAAAACTACAGTAGCGTATTACAGATGAAACTGACCTGCACTTGAAGCCCTGAACAGGTCAGTAATTTCGCTACATTTCACTGCTTCTTCTGGCCGCTTCCTCGAATCCCGCGCATCGATTACTCTGTTCGAAACCGTTTGAAGCGCAGAACAGACGTGAAGTAGATTAAAAAAAAGTTCAAGATAAACTTTCATTTGGCTTGAGAAAGCCAGACCAGACAGTTTGAAAAGATTAAAAAGTTTAAGAAATTGAAAAAGGTTTAAAGGGGTCATATGATGCTGCTAAAAAGAACATTATTTTGTGTATTTGGTGTAATGAAATGTGTTTATGCGGTTTAAGGTTCAAAAAACATTATTTTCCACATACTGTACATTATTGTTTCTCCTCTATGCCCCGCCTTTCTGAAACGCGTCGATTTTTACAAAGCTCATCGGTCTGAAAAGCAAGGTGTGCTCTGATTGGCCAGCTATCCAGTGCGTTGTGATTGGCCGAATTGAGCGGCGGCCGGCGGATTCGACGCAGGAGCGGCCGGCGGGCTTGCGGCAACCACATGTGACAACCCCGGGCTGGACTCCGCTTCATCCACGGTGATTTAGTAGTTAAAAATAACGACTTATAAGATAACGACTTCACATCTCGTGGCCACGACATAATATCATGTTCCCATGAGTTAATATGACGTTCCCACAAAAATGAGTGTGGGAGTGTTAATGTTTCATAGGGGTTTGATGGGGTTCAGAAAATAGCATGGTGTCTTTTTAAAAATTATTTATTAATTTTTTGTAAATGTTTTCAAAGTTCTTATATTTTTTGCCAATTAAAGAAACTGAAAAGGTGAAAGGCTTTAAATCAATGAACCGCATTCCTATATACTGCAAAAACTAAACAAAGTTACTCATATAAAAGAACATTACCACCATCCTTATAGAAGACAGCTTTATTAATTTTCAGTGTGTATCTGTTATTCATAAAGGGCTAATATGTGGAGTAAAATTATGCTTCTAAATCAATTTCAAATAATTGAAATCAGAGAGCTTAATACTTAACTTATGTATATTATAAACACATTTTAGCACAGATTATATATTGCTATCTAATTTTAATAAAGATCATCTGGGGAATTGTAAATCGCAATTCATTAACATTTCAAATAAATTATTTGAACCATTTCCATTAAAACTAAATTTCCATTCAGACAGTCAAAATCAACTGTTTTAAACTTACCGTCAATGTAATGCTTTACAGTCATGGACCTTTGATAAAGTCCACTCCAAACAAAGCTGAAATTTGATTTATTGCCTTTATATTCAAGGGAGAAACTGAGATGGAATAAGATGATTTGTCATTAGGATTCAATGGTTAGATCACTCTGCAACCATTTAGTTTTGATCTACAAATTCTTCATGAGTTTGAAAGATCTTTCCAATCCTGTCATTTGAATATCAAGATAAAGTTTGTCTTTGATTGAAAATATCACAAATGCTCTAGTTTATCATTGAAAACACTTCACAGTTCACTTCACAGACTAGATATAAAGCTCATCTGTATTAATAGCTTTGGGCTTTTGATTGCTCTGAAGTTCATCCCTTTATTACTTTATTATTTACATTTGTTTTCTATTGTAAATTCGGCGAAAAGGACTTTTATTTTGGTATGGCGATGTGACGTCATTAGGCTGCGCCGCGCCCCCTCTGTGATTCTGCTGCAGAAAGGTGTGTGCTTTTAAATCATTTAATTCTTTTTTTAAATCAGTACAACTCGTTTAAAGAATTGTATATAAAACTGTGAAATTAATTATTGCCAAATGTAACTCTTTAATGCTTTATCTATCCGTCTGACATTAATGAAGGATATTTTGTAAGTCCAGTGATGGAGTCATTTGAATCAGTTGCTTCACAAAAATCACTAGAGGCTTGTTCGAGAGATGCGCCTCGCCTGAAGTGGAGCAGATACCTATGAGACCAAAGACAGATATCGCGTTATTCACACTCATGCTGTGCTAATAAAGATGATATTATTTCAGTTCTGTTGGTTTTAAATGAAAATAAATATGATGAACAAGACACTCAAAGTGCTTGCTATTTAATTCCATACGAAAGGTGTATTTATTATCCATTTTTACATTTACATATACATTTAGCAGATGCTTTTATCCAAAGCGACTTACAAATGAGGACAATGGAAGCAATCAAAATCAACAAAAGAGCAATGATACGCAAGTGCTATAACAAGTCTCAGTTAGCTTAACGCAATACACGTAGCAAGGTTTAAAAAAAAAATCATATAATAAATAAAAAGAAAACAGATCGAATAGAAAGAAATAGAGCAAGCTAGTGTTCAAGGCCTTTTTTGCTTTTGTTAATCAGAAGTCAGAAAGTCCGAATTATAATTGTATAACAAATAAAAAGAAAACAAATAGATAGAATGCAAAAAAATCCGTGTATCATTTGATCATTCGTTTTTTGATTTAATGTGGAAAGTAGAAAAGCGAGAAAACGGCTCCTTTTTCGTTTTTTTTCCAAAAAACGAGAATTCAGCTTAAATTTTCGTTCATGGGTGGAAAAATGAATAAACAGCTTGAATATTCGATTTCTACACGTGGGCGGGAATTATGCCCAGCTGATGCAAAATATAGAATTTATATTTACACAGAAGAAAGCCCTGTCTAGACTCTGCCCCGGTATGAGTTGTGTCGAGCTATTCATTAGCCTGTTTGTTTGATGGAAAAAGTTTAAAGGGGTCATATGATGCGATTTCAATTTTGCCTTTGTCTTTGGAGTGTTACAAGCTCTTGGTGCATAAAGAAGATCTGTAAAGTTGCAAAGACTAAAGTCTCAAAGTGTAGAAATCGAATATTCAAGCTGTTTATTTATTTTTCCACCCATGAACGAAAAACGAAAATTTAAGCTGAATTCTCGTTTTTTGGAAAAAAAAAAACGAAAAAGGAGCCGTTTTCTAATTTTTCTACTTTCAATATTAAATAAAAAAATGAATGATCTTATGATACACGGATTCAACAAGATTAGAGAAGCAAGTGTTCGTTTTTTTTTTTTTAAAGAAAACAAGCAGTTAGTAAATAAATAGAGTGCAAGTCTAAAAGGGGCAAGTTTTATTTCTTTATTTGTATAAAGAATAGAATTAGAATAGAGATTTCTAGAGTTAGAGGGTCAAATAAAGTTGGAAGAGATGTGTTTTTAGCCAGACTGAGTTGGGCAGGTCATTCCACCAGGAGGGAACTGTTCATTTAAAAGTCAATTTATTGTGCCGGCACAATAAAGCGACGTTCACTTGCAGAACGCAAGCTTCTAGAGGGCACATAAGTAATCATTTTTACTTTAATACAAACATGTATTTTCGATTTTTATAGAAATATGACAACAATCACATATCTCACACAAGAGATCGCAGTCATAGTGTTTGGGAACATTCATGCATAATTTAAATACATAATCACATGAAATCAGATAAAAAATCAAATATTTTAGAAGAGAACGCAACATCGCGGTTGTCTGAACCAATGAGCATTAAGCTGTGTCGTCATCCAGTCGCTTCCCATCATGCTTTTGATCAGCGCAGTTTTTTTGGCACACGTCAGCATGACATCAGAGCAAGTCAGACGTAACTCGGACACTTTTCTAACCGGCATGCATCTCGCGGTGATCAGTTCTGCTCAGAGTTTGCTCATCTCAAACAAGCCTACTGTTTTGAATCACTCGAATGAGCGAGTGCTCGCTGAAGACACCCGGGGCCCGTTCTTCGTACGTCGCTTATTACATCCGAGATGAAATGTCACATCCGAGATGATATCATCGCGCTAATCAGGATCTGGCTAATTCGGTTCTTCGAACGCAGCTGTTGTTGATGATTAGTATGGCTGGATTGAGTTATCTGAGATAGTGGCACGTTCATGGGTTGGTTTAAAAGGGGCTATGTATCGATACTCGAAACCACGATCAGCAATGCAGCGATTGGCTGGCGGCAAGACAGCAACGTAATGACATCATATAATTAAAAAAGACACCTGACGAAAAACTTGACAAATTTCTGGACTTTTATAAAGAAACGGCCAAGCGAACAAAACTACATAAATGTTATAATAGATCAATGAAATGTGCACTGTTTTTATTTTAGTTTAGTTTTTTACACGATTCCCAATTATTTATATTCACGGTTTCTAATATTTGTACAGGCTTTACATTTTTATTTCAGTGTAATAATTAGCAATTAATTTAATTTTATATTTGAACAGATTTGTTACGTAACAGCATTAATTAAAGTTTTCAAGTTTCTGCGTCTCCTGCGCTCCACCAAGCCACTCCCATAATATCTGTCATCACTCAGATTAATGCACGACTCTATATTATCTGTGTAGCATGTGTGTAAGACTCTTAATGCAATTGTGAACTAATAATTTTATGACGAATAAACCTTTAGTGAGTAAAACTGGCTGTGTCTATAGTATTAAAGACTACACAACATTATTATATTATCTTTAAATGATTATTATTTTAAATTATTGTCCCTGGATCAGTAGGGTACTCTTCTAATAAAGTAGCAGTGGCTGGGACAGATTTTAAGTATCAATTCTGCTTAAAAAGATGCGATCTAATCCTGTTTACATGAAATAAGCTGCTCGCGAGCAGGTTTAAGTTTACGGACCTGCTGCTATGACAGCACCTCCGGGATGAGCTTCGAAGAACCAAACAATCCAAGATCACGCCAAATCATCAACAATCAAATCCAGCTAACTGAGTTAGCGACGTACGAAGAACGGGCCCCTGCTATAAAGCACAACAAACACAAACATGTGAAATTAATTTGACAGACCAACTGGAATTGATTACATTAAAGTGTGATCTATATAACCTACAAAACAGAAAATACCAAATATATGTGAACTTTGTATATAGGCTTTATATGACTTTTTATTAATTAACCATTTTATTCATTTGAGTGCTAGTTTTGGTTGTTTGTGTGTGTGTGTGTGTGTGTGTGTGTGTCTTATTAGGTGATTTAAGGCCATTATCTCTGACTCACTCCCTGACCAGTGCACTGACTACTGAACTAAGAAATTTGATTGAGATGCGCTCCAAGATTTAGTTTGGATTATATCTTTTTTTCCTGTTAATTATTTCTGTTAATTTCTTTTAATTATATCTTAAACAGGACAAAGTGTCCAAACACAGAAAAAAAACTCCTGAAGCAACTGAGATCCACGTGACACACTGTTATAAAGATGGCATTTATTAAAGAGGAAAGTGAAGACATGAAGATTGAAGAAACATTCAGAGTCAAACATGAAGATACTGAGGAACAAACAAAGATGGAGTTTATTAAAGAGGAGAGTGAAGACATGAAGATTGAAGAAACATTCAGAGTCAAACATGAAGATACTGAGGAACAAACAAAGATGGAGTTTATTAAAGAGGAGAGTGAAGACATGAAGATTGAAGAAACATTCAGAGTCAAACATGAAGATACTGAGGAACAAACAAAGATGGAGTTTATTAAAGAGGAGAGTGAAGACATGAAGATTGAAGAAACATTCAGAGACAAACATGAAGATACTGAGACACAAACAGGTTGGTTTTCATTTTTAAAGCCGAACTCAAACGTTAATGTTTTTGAGTGACACAAACTGAAACAAGAACACAAAGACATGAATTGTGCACTAAAGGAAACATCTGTTGTGATTTTCACATTCTAAGAGCATTAGCTTTAAATGAACCTTCAGAAGTTGATCTAGGATGAGTGTTTCTCCTGAACTCGTGTAGCAGCACACGTGTGGGGTCTTCTTCACATTAAGACTCACAACATAAATGTGAGGAACGAACTCTGAATTGAACTTTAGTAACAGGTGGATTTGTACAGAGACCAGCTTCTGATTCTGCCTGTGAAACAAACAAAAACAACTTTATTCAAATTTGTCTCCTCCGCGTCACCCTGGTGCCATTTTGGAGAATATCCACTGAACGCAAACAGCGTATGCTCTTCTGTGTATCCAACGTATCCGGCATGACGCAGCTAACAGAGAAGAGCATACACTGTTTGCATGCTTACTTCCGAGACATTAGCTATGTTTCGCATTTTGGGATATCGCATAAAAAAATCACTGGATGGAAACGCCAAGATGCGCATGAATTCTAAAAATGTGTATAAAAAACGTATGCGCTCAACTAAGTAGGATCAATTTCTTATCCGGTAAGAAAACATGCGCATAAACTATGATGGAAATACTTACTGAATAAATTCCTTAATGTGCATCAAAAAAAGACATGTGACTTTGCGATGGGACAGCATAAAACTGGACAAACCAAAGGACCGATCTCATTGCACAGCATCTGAAATGCTAGTTTTGTCATTCTAATATGCTTGAGCAAAGTCTCGTCAAAGTGCCTTGTTATTATTAACTTCAAGAACTGTGTTCCCAAACAGCAGACTCCGAAAATAAGATAACATGACCGCGTTTTGCCTGCGCGCTCTGAAGCTTGTAATTTACTGTATACACAAATTATTATATACAGTGCCTTCTCCTACTGCAGCAAATTTAGTTTATGATATTTAGTGCAAGTAATCAGGAAGTGACGATTTTGTTCTCTTCAACTCCCTGGATGGAAACGCTGATTTATTCGCAAATGTTTTATGCAATATTCAAATTTTGCGCACAGGTTTAATCCGTAACTTTGGATGGAAACATAGCCATTGGCCGTATGTATATGAAGGGCAACTGTTAGCTTTGTAAACAGTGAGTTAGTGATAGGAGCAGAGGGGGAGGTTGTTTGACACACACAAAGGGAGTTCATAAAATTTTAACTTAAAAAAAAATGTTTTAAAAAGATTTAAAATTTAAGTATAGACAGCATTATTGATTTTAAAGGGTTAGTTCACCCAAAAATGAAAACTAGCCTGTGTTTTACTTACCCTCAAAGCATCCTAGGTGTATGTGACTTTCTTCTTTCAGATGAATCCAATTGGAGTTATATGTTATATTAACCTGGTTATTCCAAGCCTTACAATGGGGATAAACCATTGTATCCCCATTGTATTGAACTGTGAACTGTCAACAGTTCAGAAGACGTGAAATAAAGTGTGCGCATCCGTAATAAAACGTGCCTCACACGGCTCCGGGGGGTGAATAAAAACCTCCTGTAGCGAATCCATGCGTTTTTGTAAGATAAATATCCATATTTCAAACGTAATAAACACTTTTTTTCTCACTTCCGCTGACTGTGGTACACGGAAGACGTTCCGGCGGATGACATAAGACGTATGCATTGTGCGCGCCTCTGCTAAAGTAAGCTTTGCTCCTGCGTTTCTCAAAGGAAAACCAGTCTCCTCTTGGCTTATATCAAAATCCTCCGACATTTTCCTTTACAAATCCTCATTTTGTGCTTCTAATTCATGACCGCCGTTTTGTTTTGTTCTCTCTCTGCGCTCGTCACTAATCGCGCAACACCGACGTCTTACATCATCCGCCGGGACTGCTTCCGCATATGACAGATACCGGAAGTGAGAGAAAAGTGTTTTATTATGTTTGAAATATGGATATTTATCTTACAAAAACGCATGGGTTCGCTACAGGATGCCTTTATTCATCGCCTTGTGAGGGATATTTTATTACGGATGCACGCACTTTATTTCACGTCTTCTGAACTGTTGACAACAAACACCCGCTTACTCCCATTGAAAGGCTTGGAATAGCCAGGACAATTTTTAATATAACTCTGATTGGATTCGTCTGAAAGAAGAAAGTCACATACAACTAGGATGCTTTGAGGGCGAGTAAAACACAAGCTAATTTTCATTTTGGGTGAACTCACTTTAAGTAAAGTACGTACAATCTTACATAGTATTTTTTTCTTGTTTTCGGTACAAATATATCTAAAAATTAATAAAGAGACATTTACTTTTGATAATTTTTCAGAAAACAAGACCTAATATCTTAAGTCATTTTTCTTCTG
>NW_015544234.1:141123-141802 GCF_001515605.1 Sinocyclocheilus anshuiensis
ATCTGATTGGTTAAAGCAACGGTTTCATTGCCATTGATTTAAGCTAACAGACGCCTGCACTGTTGATTCGGAAGGCCTTAAGGCAGATTTCTTTGACCCTGGCAACACGATTGCTGAAATATGATTGGATAAAAGCTCTAATATAAACATACACTGCTGGAAGCAGTGCAACCAAGAGAAAAGCTATGAATTGAAGAGAATAGACTATTGGAAATAATTTAATACACATTCATGGAAAAATATATTAAAACTAAGTCAGTGATTCTGATATTGTTTAGGCCAGCAGAGAAGGCTTTGCTGGCTCTGACGGCCCACCACTGCTAAGGAGCGCTCAGTGCCGAGTCGAGCTGTATTTAAGGGTTAGTTCACCCAAAAATTAAAATTGGCTTGTGTTTTACTCACCTTCGAGGCATCCTAGGTGTATATGACTTTCTTCTTTCAGATGTATCCAATTGGAGTTTTATTAAAAATTGTCCTGGTTATTCCATGGAGTTATATTAAAAATTGTCCTGGTTATTCCAAGCCTTACAATGGGGATAAACCATTGTATCCCCATTGTATTGAACTGTTTGTTGTCAACAGTTCAGAAGACGTGAAATAAAGTGTGCGCATCCGTAATAAAACGTCCCTCACACGGCTCCGGGGGGTGAATAAAGGCCTCATGTAGCAAATCCATGCG
>NW_015544234.1:142142-172471 GCF_001515605.1 Sinocyclocheilus anshuiensis
CACACTGGCGAGTAAAATCTGAGAATTTATTAGCCATTGGCTAATATTAGACATCATTTAGTCGCCCAGAGTAAGATTTAGTCGCATATGCGAGTGATTTACTCGCAATGTAGAGGGTTGTTTCACCCGACTGAACATGCTTAATCAGCGTTTGTTGGGTCGTGGAATGTCTGAGCAGTGTGAAATTATTTTACAACAAACTCTGACGTGGCCACGAACCGTTGCCATGACGATGCGCATATTTCACTTAAAGTGTGCTTCACTCATTTTATTCGCCATTTTTTCAGGCAAAGAATGACATGCAAAGACATTAATAACAGTAACATTTTGATTGTGGTTAAAGGATCATCTGTTTCGTCCCCAATCAGACTTACACCATCTACACCGGACGCGAGCGGTGCGGCGTGACAACAAAATACAATAGAGGTTGAGTGATTATAATGAGTGTCGCTGGCTACACTGGAAGTGGCGCGATGCGACAACTGTCGCGTCCGATGTAGACACGGTGTTACTTGACTGTCTGTGACTCGAGGTTTGTTGGTGTCTGTTGGGGCAGTGTGAACATGACAGTTATTTTTCATAAAATTCTAAATCCAATAGCCGACTGTAGCCAACTTGTTTGTTGGAGTTTGTCTGTGCGGTTGAATTGGCCTTAAGAGATAACTGACTGCATTTAAGTGAGAACTCACCAAGAAAGGCATTTTGACATTTTTTAGTGTATTTCTTCTCCATTTAAGTTGCACACCCTGTGCAGTAGCCTATACTTGTCTGTTGCACACCATCTCAGATCACATGCAAGGAAAACCACCATGCTTTAAATGACAGAAACAGAACACAGCATTGCGTTTTCATTGTAAGGATCCACCCGCAGGCCCTAAAAGCTGAATCCAGCGGCCTGGTCGAAGGTTTAAAGCGTATTCGGTCCCGGCGGATGACATAAGACGTATGCATTGTGCGCGCCTCTGCTAAAGTAAGCTTTGCTCCTGCGTTTCTCAAAGGAAAACCAGTCTCCTCTTGGCTTATATCAAAATCCTCCGACATTTTCCTAGCCGACTGTAGCCAACTTGTTTGTTGGAGTTTGTCTGTGCGGTTGAATTGGCCTTAAGAGATAACTGACTGCATTTAAGTGAGAACTCACCAAGAAAGGCATTTTGACATTTTTTAGTGTATTTCTTCTCCATTTAAGTTGCACACCCTGTGCAGTAGCCTATACTTGTCTGTTGCACACCATCTCAGATCACATGCAAGGAAAACCACCATGCTTTAAATGACAGAAACAGAACACAGCATTGCGTTTTCATTGTAAGGATCCACCCGCAGGCCCTAAAAGCTGAATCCAGCGGCCTGGTCGAAGGTTTAAAGCGTATTCGGTCTTTTACTTGCGCTTCTGAATTTATCAGGATTTAGTTCCAATTTTAGTCTAGCTCCGTGTTCAATCTGACTCCAATTTCAAGTGATCATTAAATTTAGGCAATGTTTCTAATTCAAAACTGATCACAAATATCGATTGTTTATTAATTTAGATATTTGAGTATTCTAGAAATCCTTTCAATTCTTCGTTCATTAGGGACCAGAGACACAAACTCGTCAGTTCTAAACTTACTCCGAGGATGCAGAGTGGTTGTAATACCTTTAAGTGAGCTTCACACTGCATGCTCATTACAAAAAGTGTATTTTTTACATGAGAGCTACACCGTGTTAAGCCAGTGAAACCAGTCTCCTCTTGGCTTATATCAAAATCCTCCGACATTTTCCTTTACAAATCCTCATTTTGTGCTTCTAATTCATGACCGCCGTTTTGTTTTGTTCTCTCTCTGCGCTCGTCACTAATCGCGCAACACCGACGTCTTACATCATCCGCCGGGACTGCTTCCGCATATGACAGATACCGGAAGTGAGAGAAAAGTGTTTTATTATGTTTGAAATATGGATATTTATCTTACAAAAACGCATGGGTTCGCTACAGGATGCCTTTATTCATCGCCTTGTGAGGGATATTTTATTACGGATGCACGCACTTTATTTCACGTCTTCTGAACTGTTGACAACAAACACCCGCTTACTCCCATTGAAAGGCTTGGAATAGCCAGGACAATTTTTAATATAACTCTGATTGGATTCGTCTGAAATTTAGATATTTGAGTATTCTAGAAATCCTTTCAATTCTTCGTTCATTAGGGACCAGAGACACAAACTCGTCAGTTCTAAACTTACTCCGAGGATGCAGAGTGGTTGTAATACCTTTAAGTGAGCTTCACACTGCATGCTCATTACAAAAAGTGTATTTTTTACATGAGAGCTACACCGTGTTAAGCCAGTGACAGTCAGAAATCAGAAGCCCCTAATGGTGTTCCCCATGGTTCGAGTTTTGGTGCCATTGCGGAACTTGGTCAATGAGCTCAAGCTGAACTGAAATAATTGACAGCTCTAGTGATTATAAAGAGTGCTCTGTGCTCACTTTGATTATATCATGTTTGATCATTTCCATTTTTTTAATGCTTTCCCTGAATGCCTGTTCATAGGCCTACAGATTGCTTTATAAACTTTACATCCAAACATATTAGTCAGTGATCCAGGGTGTTCCATTTAAACCCATTGTACTGATTCTGCCATTAATGCACTCGTTCAACATGAGCAATAACGTACATCCACAAGATGGAGGGAAGGGAGTAAAAATTTAAAGTTGAATGATGTCCTGGAATACTCCAATAGTTTTTATATTTTACATGTCTCACACTGCAAGCATTAGTGCTCAGTTTGATTACTTTTCCACTGTTTATGTTCACTTAAAGGCCCGTTCACACTGCACAGACAAACGCCAACAAACTAGTCTGTTGGAGTTTGTTGGACCAGTGTGTTACCCCTGTCGGCGTCTGTTGGCATTGGTTGGAGTTTGTTTTCACAGCCCTCTACGGACACCTTGGCAATTGAATCGCCATTGGCTAGTAAATTTTTTTGTTTCATGCCAATTACATAATGAAACAATCAGAAGCCAATTCAGAATTAAATTCAGTTCCAATTCAGATAAATGCATAATATTGATTGCTCAAATATTGAATCTAAGAGATGCATACCTGACAGCAAAGAGACACACAGCAGCGAGAGTTCTGGTGCAGAGCTCCAGAGACTCTCACACACTGCATGGGGGTTTCTGTCTATAGAATCCCAAAGTAGTGTTTTGTCACTTCTCTTATATACTCAGACCAGACAACAAAGAAATCTTCAAACCAGTTGTAAAAACATAGAAGACCTTTTGGTTGTTTAGGTTCTCGTGATCCAGGGTCACACCTGGCTGAAGATAAACATTCTCACAGACCCCTAAAGAGGGACACACCCCCTCCTCAGCAGAACACAATTCTACAAAAGTTTTCAATATTTCTCATAATACAAATTACTGTGAAATTGAGACCAATTTACCAATCGCACAGGTTCACAACAGGTTCACAAGATACATGATATGTGGGATATACATATTCTTAATGAACTTTGAGTTTTATTGTTTTATTGCATGGTATCAGTTTTGTGTGAGTTCCTGAGTTTTGGCTTCTTGAGGAGTTAATTTCATAAGAAAATCATTTCACTCCTTGCATCATAATTGTTGAAAGTCGAAATAATAAAATGCAACTAAGATTCTATTAATTGCACAGCTGCAATGGGTTGTGGAATGTCTAAGCAGTGGTTTAAAGGGGTCCTATTATGCTTTTTCACTTTTTTAATTTTAGTCAGTGTGTAGTGTGTATGTTTGGGCATAAAAAAGATCTAGAAAGTTCAATCCAAAGGGAGATATTTCGTTTTTTTTTTTTTTTATCCCTTTTCAAGAACTACAACAAACGGCTCATTTGGACTACAGCGTTTGTTTTCCGGGCTTTGTGATATCACAAAGCGGCTCATTGAACTACGTAGCTGGGCGCCGCGGACAGACACCGATCGGCGCCGCCGGTGTGCCTACACGCATAGAAAGTAACGTATTCGAATTTTAAAGACGTGGTGCGACGCGATGCTGCGCTTCTCGTCCGGTGCGCGACCGCCTGAAACGCTGTTTTTTTTCATTATGTGAAAAATAATGCGTTTTTCGAACCACCAAGCATGAGATCATGTTCTAGTACACCCCCAAAACAAAATCAAGACTTTGTAAAAGAGCATAATAGGACCCCTTTAAGGGCTGTACACAACTTGCATACTTTGTGTATAGTGAGGACCGGCACTTCTTTCGTTTCAGACTAAACTTGGCAAATGCTGTGGCCAGTAACTGCTTATTTTCTGTCCTCCAGACTAAGATGATGCAGAGAGTGGTCAGTGTGACTAGTAAGTGTTCTAGCTGCTGCGTTAAACTGGTGTTAACTTGTATTTGTCTCTTTTCACCTCAGACTTGATGGCACTGAAAGAGGAGAGTCAAGAACTGAATGAAACTCAAGAGAAACATCAAAATGAAAAACAGCATGATTTCAAACCTGAAGAAGAAATTAGTTCCTCACAAACTGAAAAGACTTCCTCACCTAAAAAAGCTCAAAAAACACAAAGTACAAACCTTCATTCCCACATTAGAGTTCATACTGGAGAGAGCTCTTTCACCTGCCAAAAGTGTGGACAAATTTTCAATAGGAAAGGGAGCTTTACAATGCACATGAAATTTCACATTGAAAAGAAACCATTAATATGCCCTCAGTGTGGAAAGTGTTTTAGACGGAAACAGTACCTTAATGTCCATATGAGAATTCACACTGGAGAAAAACCTTGCATCTGCAAACTGTGTGGAAAGAGTTTCACACAGAAAAGTACCCTTAATGCCCACATAAAAAGTCACACTGGAGAGAAACCTTACACCTGCAAACGGTGTGGGAAGAGTTTCTCAAATGGATATTTTAAGACTCACATGAAAATTCACACTGAGAAGAAACCATTAATATGCTCTCAGTGTGGAAAGAGCTTTACAGAGAAAAAACTCCTTAATGTCCACATGAGAATTCACACGGGAGAGAGACCTTACACCTGCAAACTGTGTGGGAAGAGTTTCACACGTAAAGGAAGTCTTAAGACTCACATGAGGATTCACACTGGAGAGAGACCTTTCATATGTGTTCAGTGTGGAAAGAGTTTCACACAGAAAAATCTCCTGATTGGCCACATAAGACTTCACACTGGAGAGAAGCCTTTCACCTGCCCTCAGTGTGGAAAGAGTTTCACCATTAAAAGAAACCTACAGGCTCACATAAGAAGTCACACTGGAGAGAATCCATTCACATGTGATCAGTGCGGCAGGAGTTTCAGATATAAAGAAAACCTTAATTATCACATCAGTATTCATTCGAGAGAGGTCAGATTTAAATGTCATCAGTGCGAAAGGAGTTTCACAGACACAAATCACCTTCAGGATCATGTTAAAATTCATATTGGAGAAAAGCCTTTCATGTGCCATCACTGTGGAAAGAGTTGCTCAAAAGGAGGACACCTCAAGGATCACATGAGAATTCACACTGGAGAGAAACCTTTCACCTGTGAACAGTGTGGAAAGAGTTTCAGGGCTAAAGGAAGCCTTAAGACTCACAAGAGGATTCACACTGGAGAGAGGCCTTACAAGTGTCCTCAGTGTGAGAAGAGTTTCAGAAGTCAAAGCAGCATGAAACGTCATTTGCAAACTCATTCTGAGAAGAAATTGCAGTTTTCCTCAGCGTGACGAGAGGTTTTGAAAAAGGAACTATTTCTACAATCATTTGTACATTCTTTCTGGAAGACTATTTAATTGTGGTTAATGTAATAAAATGTTTTTTTTTTTTTTTTTGCCATCACAAATAAAGATACATGTGAGACTTATATCTTTGGTTAAAGAATATGACAAGAAAAATGCTGTGTGAAATAAAGGCTATGTTCATATTACAGCTGAACGCAGGCTACATCTGATTATCACTTATGACCAGTGTTGGGGAAAGTTGCTTTTAAAAGTAATGCATTACAATATTGCATTATTCCCTAAAAAAGAAACTAATTACGTTACTTAGTTACTTTTTATGGAAAGTAATGCGTTTTATTACTTTTGCGTTACTTTTTAAATATGAGCAGGGCTTGATTGTTTTTAATATAAGAAGTTCTATTTATAGCAAATATAAAAGCCCTTTCACACCAAAAAGTGTAATGAATAAACCTCAGGCTGAAGCAAAAGTAAATTCACGTCTGTACAGTAGAACGCAGGAGAAGATAAAGCAATAAAAAAACAAAGCACAATTGTTAGTTTCTCTAAAGTCATTTTTGCTTATTAGTATGGTTGAACTGGATCATCAAAGGTCAGCAGCAAAGACATTGGTTAATAAAATGGGATTAGATACATTTGTGTTAATTTAACATTTAATTATTGCAGGTTCTGAGTTTGCATTTCACCGTTTTAATTCATTTTGATGAATACTAAATCTGTTTTTTTGAGTGGGATGAATTAATGCACATTCACATTACTATTATTTTCATAAAAGAAGAGAGTAAAAGAGGATAAGATGATGCAAGAAGAAGAGAGGGCGGTCATGGAGTACTGAGGCCTTTTAACTTCTACGGAGGTCACACCTCCAGGGGGGTCAGTGAGCCAATGGTACTGTAACTTTAAGGGGTCAAATGATGCGATTTCAAGTTTTCCTTTCAGAGCTTGTAACACTCCAAAGAGAAAGGAAAAATTGAAGGGGTTTTGCATGTTCATGGCATATATAAAAAAATAACTTGCAAAAACATATTTTTGCAGAGAATAAGTTTCCATCATCCTGTCCAAACATCGCTTAAGCATAACAGAATGTACCTTTTATATGTCAAATTAAGGAAATATACTACGTCAATGGAATATGAGTGTCACGAATCCTGTCCATGGACTTCCATCCGCTTGCCAGCAGAGATCGCTCTTCCGTTACATTGACTCTCACACTACACAGACTTCCACATGTCACCACGGACTACATTTCCCAGCATCCATTGCACTGATGATACGCACAGCTGTAACCAATCTAAGACACTTTATAAGCTATGGACTTCCTCTTTCAAATTGCTGACTATTGTTTAGCGCAGTGGTCACCAACCTTTTTAGGCCCCAAGATCTCTGACCTCGGCCTTTATGAAAGACAAGAGCTACCTATTGAAGAATTGACAGAAAAAGACATCCCAGATTGTACTTCAAATTTGAGGCCTTTTACTTAGTATTTTAATTAGTGATGCGCCGATCATAGCTGTTTCAGGTCACTTCAACCCGCGGACATGAACAACAACCCGCGGCAACAGTGTTGTTAGCGACCACTGGTTTAGCATATATCACTCTCCTAGCAATAGCTACATTACGGAGCCAGCCTAGTTTTTCCTGTTTTAGGGTGCTTTCACACCTGGCCCGTTGTTTCGGAACCTGGCGCATTTCCCCCCTTAGCTCGGTTCGTTTGGGCATATGTGAACACGGCAATCGTGCTCGGATCCGCACCAAAACAATCGGTTCGAGATCACCTGAACGAGGTGGTCTCGGCTCGATTGAAAACGAACTCTAGAGTGGTTCGGTTGTAGTGAGAAAGCCATAAATTAATATAAGGACAGCTAAAAAAAAAAAAAAGAAGCTGTTATCGTTGCATCCTGACGGATGACAGCTGTGACAGCCAAGTGGAATCCCGGAAAATAAACCGTGGAACTTTGGCCAATGAGAGAACAGTTTACTCGCGCGTGACTTGTATTAACAAATTTGGTCCGTTTAGAAACTTTGCCGTGTGAAAGCGAACCGCATCAAGAATAAAAAGCAACATTAATTTTAATAATATTAATCCCTGTTTCGGAACAAAGCAATCGATCTACAGGTGTGAAAGCACCCTTAGTTTCCAGTCTCAGTTCATAGTCTAGTCTAGTCTTGTAATTGCCTGTTACCTGAATCTGTCCTGTGTATCTTAGATTAACCCTTGTCTCGCTGTTCGGACTCTGTTTGCACCTCGCCTGGAATATTGCTCGTGTTTCTGGATTACCCTTTGTCAAGCCCTCTGGATAACGTTCGCTGTCGGCTGACTCGCGCCTGTTTTGGATTATTCTTTTGTCTTGCCCTCGATATACCTGTTTGCCATTGTCAGAACCTTGCCTGTTTTATGACCACGCCTTTGAATAAAAGCTTGCAGATGGAGCCGCACGTCTCGTTCACCCCGTTGCAATGAGTACAACTGGAATTATGAATATAAATGCATAATACTTGAGTAACTGAGTATATGAGTAATACATTAATATGAATGTAATGTAATAAAACCATAAAAGAATAAGTCATAATGAATATACTGTATGAATGAATATGAAAAATAAGAAAACAACCACATTCTAAATGGGCCTACACCATTTTCTTAGTATTTTTTTCCAGGCTACATATCTAAAAATGATTAAATCAAGATTCCTTTACAAGACAAGCGAAATGACGTAAGGTATTTAGTTTTGTTTTGATGATGACATCACCATTTTCTCCAGAGCTGCTGTATAGATTAAATGAACTAAATAAAAGTGATGTTTTGCAAGTAAATCAACTGACTTAACCCATTTGTGCCCAAATTTTTCTGAATGGTTTCATGCATATAGTCAGTGTTGGGAGTAACGCGTTACAAAAGTAATGCATTACAGTAACTGATTACTTTTTGCTGTAACGCAGTTGTGTAAGGCATTACTAATCAATTTTCAGTAATATTTTACTCAGTACATGTTCAGTAACACATGCGTTACAACACACTTTTAGCCCAAAATGTAATTGTTAAAAAAAAAAAAACAGCAAGACCGCGAGACATTAACAAATCAAAAATGCCGCAAGTAAGTTCTATTTCCTGTTCGTGGTCAGTCAATATCCGCGTGTGATGTCCAAGTTTGTAAATAAAAAATAAATTACAGCTTCTGATATATTTGTTTAGCGATTTATTTCATTCATCTCCCTCTCGCTGGTGGAACTTTGTATTGTGTGACGTAGTCCAGTGAAGGCGTGTTTAGGGCAGGTTTTACAGGAGTGCCGCGAGGCTACTGGCCCGACAGTGGAAACGCGGCATTATTTCGGCCTCTGTGGCTGTGCTAGAGGTCCGAGGCTATTAGCCCCGCCCGGCTCACTGTAAGCCCCGGCTCGCACTGGCCAGTGAAAAACGGCTAATGGGTGAAGATGGCAGAAGACACTACATTCGCGAGATGGACGTATGCGCATCTTGTCATGGCATTAGAGTTTACATATAGTCCTGTTGTCTAATATGAATAGACCCAAGCTATTCACAGATATTGCCAGATAATCACTTTACCTCTACCATACTTTTAACAGACTTGGATCGTTTGTGATTCTGGCTGTCATCCTTTCTGGCATTGTCTTGAGCCTTCACTTTGCCAATTATAAGCTATATTGTTAGTAGCCTGGATAGCCCACAGTCATTATCAGTGTTTTACAGTTTGGAAGTAACTTGCACAACACTGCATATAGTCATGTTAATAGTGTCCTATGTGAACATGTTGTACATTTATTTTCCCCAGGGTTTAGTTTTTTTTCTTGAAAATCGTATTTGAATGTGCAGCACCTATAGTTGCCAGTGGGCAAATATGTTGTATGCACCACTTCAATGTCAAATTTGAATAGGAGGAGACCTTTTGGCATCTAACTCAAAATAACGGCTTTCAACAGATCAAGCTTTATTCATAAACAAATCTATCATGCATAAAAGTCGAAGAACATTCGATGCAAACCCAAAAAAACTTGCATCTAACTTATAATCTCTTGAATATGAAAACACAACAAATCCATTTGTCTTAAAGTGGTGGAACATAGTGCAGAACAAAGTGCAGTCATTAAGTTGCCCCAACAGGGTATTTATTGTGTATCAAAAAGTTAAATAAAAATAAATAAATAAAAATAAATGGAATGAAGAAAATATTACATCTATATAATAAAAAAGGTATACCTGAAAGAAAATTACGCATTTAACTGTTTGGTTACCAACATTCTGCAAAATATCTTCTTTTGTGCTCAATAGAAGAAAGAATTGCATAGGTTTGCAACGAAGATGACACAATGATGACACAATTTCCATTTTTGTGTGAACTTTCCCTTACGTAAGCAGTTTTAGTATAAGTAGCCTACAAGTAGCACAAGGAGTTTATGAATAGGCAAAACTTCTTGATATTCATGAAATTAATGATATTCTTTTTTAAATACATACTGGTAAAAAATGTATAGCCTGAATGCACTGTAAGTCGCTTTAGATCAAATTAGTAAGTCGCTTTGGATTTTGGGTTAGTTCACCCAAAAATGAAAATTAGCTTGTGTTTTACTTACCCTCGAAGCATCCTAGGTGTATATGACTTTCTTCTTTCAAACGAATCCAGTCGGAGTTATATTAAAAATTGTCCTGGCTATTCCAAGCTCTATCATTGCAGTCAGCAGGTGTTGCAGTTGAACAGTGCACAAGTCGTCATATAAAGCGCGCGCATCCATAACAAAATGTGCCTCACACGGCTCCGGGGGGTGAATAAAGATCTCCTGTAGCGAATCCATGTGTTTTTGTAAGAAAAATATCCATATTTTCAATTAAGTTCAAGTTTATTTGTATAGCGATTTTCACGATACAAATCGTTGCAAAGCAACTTTACAGCAAATTAAGGATGAACACTATTAACAGCAATTATTATATGATGTAATCAAACTTGTAGAAAAATGAGGTAGTTCTGTATGTTGTTTCATGTTGATCATCTGAGGTCCTCTGAGGGGTTGGCATCATCTCTTCTCAGGTGTTCTGGATCCAGACTGACATAATTAGCGTAGCTGCTCATTATTGCAGAACCCTATTGCAGCATATCGTAGGAATAAAAATCTATTAGACACCTTGGTTCTCTTCTAAGTATTGTGCCATTAAGGTGGGTGAAAAACAGAACTAATAAACAAATCTATGAACTCCAACAGACTGCAAATTGTGTGTACCTTATTTATTGTGAAAAGTGCAAGAAACAATATGTGGGCCAGACAAAAAATGAAAAAATCAGACCAAAATTAAATGCGGGTTAGAGTATATCAGCACGCGCATAATATACTCCACAAAATTGAAAAGCACAGATTTGTAGTTCAGCATTTCCTGGCCTATGGCCTATCCTCTCTTAACCAGATTACAAGCCAATCCTCTCTGGAGTTTACAGGATAGACTAAAAACAGAAAGGCTATGGATCAAAAGATTGGATTCACTTTATCGAAGAGGCCTTATTAGCCACGTTTCCACTGTCGGGCCAAAAGCAGGCATGCTAGTGCGTCCAGGGCCAGTCGCATTTCCACTGTCACTTCCGGGGCTTGATCGTGCCTTGTCGGGGTTTCCTCTGGGCTTCCTCGGGGCCAACGGCAGGGTTTTTTGGCCCGATGAAAGCCTTGGGACAAAGCGGGCCAACTGGGGCTAGAGGAGTGGTTATGAACAAAGGCGGAGTTTCTCCGCGTCTAGAGAGCATCAGTGCCGCGGATCATTTCAGAAAGTTAACAGCTATAACACCAGCATTAAAGACTCTAAAAATAATTTTAGCTCAAAACTCACTTTCAGACAGCAGCAAGAGTTTGAAATAATTTCTGTTTGAGATCCGATATGGATTATGATCACCACACAAGGCAGAAATATTTATAAGCGATGCAAAAGACTATGCACGCTAATGTAAGCAAACGTTTTTTATTCTTTTTATCAAAAGATCTGAAAGATCCCATGCGTTTACCCTCCCTTTGACACTCCCCTTGAAAAAATGGAGACAGAAGTGATCGAAAGTGGACAAAAGAGACATACAGGAAGTCTATTTGTGATCCGATCAACCAAAACACATTTTAAATCCAGGTGTAAACAAACCCTAATACACTGCTCAGCTATTTTGAACTATATCAGGGGTGCTTCTGTGAACCTCAAGATTGTCTCGTTTCTGCAAGTCTTTCCACAGTGACGGCACAGCAAAGGCTTCTCTCTGGTGTTATTACATGACTCATCTCACACTGATAACGTAAAAATACAGTTCTCTCATATGTGCAAAGTCATGTGGTATTTAAGTGCTGCTTTATATCTGAAACTCTTTCCGCAGTGACCACATGTAAATGGCTTTTCTCCAGTGTGAACTCTCATGTGCCTGTTAAGGGTTCCTTTTCGGTTGAAACATTTTTCACATTGTTGGCAGGTGAAAGGCTTCTCTCCAGTGTGAGTTCTTATGTGGTCTTCAAAGTGTCGTTTATAATTAAACCTCTTTCCGCACTGAGGGCATGTGTAGGGTTGCTCTCCAGAGTGAATTCTCATGTGGTCTTCAAAGTGTCGTTTATAATTAAACCTCTTTTCACACTGAGGGCATGTGTGGGGTTTCCCTCTATGAGTTCTCATGTGGACTTTAAGCTTTTCATGTTGATCAAAACTCTTTCCACACTGATCACATATGTAAGGCTTCTCTCCAGTGTGAACTCTCATGTGCCTTTTAAATGTTCCTTTTTCAATGAAACTTATTCCACACTGTTGGCAGGTGCAAGGCTTCTCTCCAGTGTGAATTTTCTTGTGTCTGTTAAGGCTTCCTTTTTGAGTGAAACTTATTCCACACTGTTGGCAGGTAAAAAGACTCTCTCCAGTGTGAATTCTCATGTGGCAATTAAGAGTTCCTTTCCAGTTGAAACCTTTTCCACACTGTTTGCATTTGTAAGGCCTCTCTCCAGTGTGAACACTCATGTGGACTCCAAGGTTTCCAAGCTGAGTGAAACTCCTTCCACACTGTTGGCATGTATATGGCTTCTCTCCAGTGTGAATTCTAACATGTCTATTAAGACTTATTCTTTGACTGAAATGCTTTCCACACTGTTGGCAGGCATACGGCTTCTCTCCAGTGTGAACTCTCATGTGGACTCCAAGCTGTCTAGATTGAGTGAAACTCTTTCCACACTGTTGGCAGGTGAAATAACATCTTCTTCCTGTCTTTTGAGCCCTTTTTCTTGAGGAAGTATTTTCAGTTTGTGAACAGCTAAAAGATATTTCTCCGTTTATGAAATCATGATCTTTATCTTTCATTGCATTCAGTACGTCGCTCTCCTCTTTCAGTGCCATCAGGTCTAAGGTGAAAAAAGACATAAGTTAACCCCAGTTTAAGGACACAAAACAACAGACATTAAAACATTCAAAGTGTCAAAACTAACATACAACTACATGCTATATCCACTAAGCAACTGCAAGATGTGTTACATGTAATCTGATTAACCCTTCCAAATATTGCCAACTCTTCACTTATTTAGGACATCTCAAAAACTATCAGGCTGGCATTGAAACTCTCTATTTAAACAAAACAAAACAAAAAAACCCAGGAGATCTAATTAATCAGGGGCCAGGAACTGAAGGTGCATAGGCACCTATTGTAATCATTGGTCTTCTTCCGATCAAACCTATGGCAGCCCACAGAACTGCTTGGAGGAAAGTTGTGAAATCTGGTAGTTAGAGGACAGATATGGCGCTTTTCCACTGCGTGGAACGGCTCGGCTCAGTTTGCGTTTCCACAACGCAAAATTGAAAATACGCCTAATGGAAACGCGTCAATTTCGCAAAAACGCCCATATATCGCAAAAAAGTTTTTACGCTCGTATGAGGTGGTTTTTCAGGCAATGCGAAAAAGGAATAATTAACAAAACTGCAATGGAAATGGGTTTTTTGCATTTACAGGTCACATGGCATATGTAAAAAGTCATATGATCATTCTTCAGTGTACTATAACCTCCAAGAAACACTTCATATGGGGCCGGTCTCCAGTATAAGGGGCTTTCCTGCCATTAATGCTTAGACAATTTACTCTGCACACGTCTGCGGTGCAGAGTGGCTCTGATGGAAGCGGCTAAAGCGTTAAAATCCCACCAAAATCCATTGCCATGACTTAGGCAAAAGGTTACGTTTTAGTCGCATAACATTGGTTAATGGAAACGCCATCATTTCGCAATACTTTTTTTATCGACATTTATAAAATAATCGCCAAAGTTTTGCGCAAATCTGTAATGGGAACGTGCCTAGTGATCAGTAGAGTTTACACTAGGAGTGCTCCGACTGATCGGCTACCGATCACAATCGGCCGATAATCACGTTGGGATGACTGATCGGCGGTCTCTAAAAAGGCCGATCTCAAAAAAACGATCTCAAGCTGATGACGCGCCTGCCATGAGAGGTTTGGCTCCACATGGAGCGGCGTCTGTTTGGCGCGGGTGAAATAATTATAATGCTTTAGATGAGGTACAATTATTTCTTTATAAGTTATTTAATGAAGTAATTTGAAAGTTTTTGTGAGACATAATTTCACAAACAGCGCGAGTGAATCACCGTGCGTGCTCTCTTTCTCTCTCAAAATGCAAATGGCTTCAAATCACATCACGTCTGCACTATAAGCAAGCTGCACGCTGCACAGTTGACACACGAATTGTCACTTGCACTATCGAGGCAGTGTCGCACCGTCACTAAAGTTTATAAATTGCATTTTTTCTTTTTAATTCCATTAGTACCATTCAACGCTCCCGTGCTCTCCTGGAGACCGTGCACTCATGCACACACATAACGCCAGGTCCACATTACTTTGTTTGCAGTGCGTTCACACTGCACACACGGTTGCGGTCTGGCGGTGCGTCTGCAGCAGTGCAGAGATCGTTTCCGCACCGAGTCTATTTTTGCTGCGCGGCACGCGCTGAATTATAGTAACCGCGCATTGTTTGCGGTAAATATGAACATGCATTGACACCAAAATGTAGTAATTACACCATAAATGCATATAATTAAAGTCTACTGTGTTTCACTCGCAACACATAGGCTATGGCTTTTTGCTAGGTTTAAAGGAAAAGAGCACTTTTAGATAAAGTTCTTTATGAATTGCAGGATTGCTTGTAATAAAGATTTAAATGCAAAAAAAAGGCAGTAGAGCTGACTATTTCTGTCAATGGTAAGCTTTAATTTAGAATGTTTGTGATAACGTAAAAAAAGTAGTTTAAATGTTTTGCTTTAGCAACTTAATATATAAATCTAGTAGTAAATGCAAAAGTAAAAAGCATTGAATAATTGATGAAAGATTGTGTAAAAAAGCATCACAATGTTGAAAAAGCATTTTAAGTAACAATGTTTGGATTTAAAATCTAAATAATGGATAAATGTTGTGTTTGTGGTAAACAGCCGCAGATCAGGAGCAGACTCCTGTGAAAGCTGCTTCTGTACCACTTACACACATGGACTACATACGCACTGCAAACGGAGTATGTGTTAAAGGGGTCATATGATGCAATTTCATTTTTTCCTTTCTCTTTGGAGTGTTACAAGCTCTTGGTGCATAAAGAAGATCTGTAAAGTTGCGCGCAATGCAACGCAACGTGTAAAACGACAGTATAAGTCATTATAATCAGTAATTATGTCCCCACTGGATGCAACAAATGCCTCGTTTGTAATGGGTTTTAATGTTTTTGTGTCGTTGCTCCGGCCGGACAGGGCATCATCACAGTATGGTGAGGGGCGTAACATTTCCGTCTCACGCTTGAGGTATTCGGCCAATCACAACGCACTGGATAGCTGGCCAATCAGAGCACACCTCGCTTTTTCAGATCGATGAGCTTTGTAAAAATCGACGCGTTTCAGAAGGCGGGGCATAGAGGAGAAACAATAATGTACAGTATGTGGAAAATAATGTGTTTTTTTAACTTTAAACCACATAAACACATTTCATTACACCAAATACACAAAATAATGTTATTTTTAGCAGCATCATATGACCCCTTTAACCTCACATACAGCTCACAAAATCAGGCTTGCGCTGTGTAAGCTTTTGTGCAACAATTACATAATTGTAAAAACAAAAATACAGTGCATGATCAAACATTTAGGTGAGATAAATATATATTTTTGAAAAATGTATAAAAAATGCCCACCTCCACCCCCTCAAATGAAAAAGAAAATCCTAAGAGAGGAATTCATTTTCAAAAATGAAATTCAGACCCTAAGTAAATGTCTAAAAATCTTGATTGGATCATCACTATGAATAATTCTACATGATAAAAAGAAGGCTTTAAAAAGATCGGTTTCGGTGATCAGGTCAGCAGATACTGCTTTCTGTGATCGGCGGTCGGGCTCAAAAATCCTGATCGGAGCTCCCCTAGTTTACACATCACGTTTTGGTAATGGTACGGTTCACTTGGAATCTCAATCGAGGTGGTACTGAAAAAAGTACCAGGTACTGTACCCAGTGGAAAACCTCCCAAAAGTGAACCGTTCCTAACCGTACCATGCCGTACCATGCAGTGGAAAAGTGCCAATAGAGGAGCACCAAAAGTTCAAATTTTGTGATTTTTATCGGATATTATCATGGAAGAAAAACTCGACTTGGTGTGCTTAATGGAAATATGGCACAAACAGTCAGAAGGACTTTTGTTTAACGAACTCCCACTAGCTATGGATTATTTGATTCCCCACAACCTGGTGGAAGGGGTCGCAGATATCATTGATGCTGTATAACCAACAATTCAAAATTAGTCCTGTGGTCATTCCCCATTTTAATTCTTTTGAATGTCTTGTTCTGAGTGTCTCTGCACCCATCACTACTGTCATTGTTACAGTCTATAGACCTCCTAAGTAGGCTTGCCGCGATAGACGGTGCTGACGGTGATACCGTTGTTAAGCCGCAACACCGGCTACATCACTTGCCCACCGTGGCACCGACCCCCACCGCCCTTTTCATTTTTTTATAGTAATAAAAATCATTTAGTTCAGTAAAAGAACAGACACTACAATTAAAAACTGAACGCGGCTGCTCAATGCAGCGTGCTGAATGACAGTCGCATTACAGATCAGATTTCATTTATCCAGTGAGGAGAGTGAGTCGAGCTGACTGACAAGAAGAGTGAGGTGAGACAGACAAGACGATGGCGGATGATTTAGTTTCGAAACGAAATGCAAAAGCGCCTGTTTGGCAATATTTAGGATTTTGAAAGAACAGGGTCACATCACAGGAGAGTGAACTGTCTGTCAGAAATCGTAGCATGTCAGTTGTCTTAACCGCGGCTTGTGTACTGCATCATCACTGTGAACTGATGGTAAAACTAACGACATTATTAACTGTCTTGATATTTACTTCGAAAGCTTGAAGCTCGCGATTATGGTAAGGGGCGTTACATTTCTGACGCGTGCTTGTGGTGTTCGGCCAATCACAATGCACTGGGTCAGCTGGCCAATCAGAGCAGACTGCGCTTGTCATTATTTATTTGGTTCCACAGTGTTTGCTGATTTTCAGTTTTGTATAGGCCTACCTATTTAAACTCTGCGTTAGTTATTTGTTATTTTACATTAGACATAGCCTATAGCATGGTGTATTTTTATTCGTTTTGTTAATAAAAGTTCTATGTTTTATATATATGCTAAAGTGAGTTTGACGTTGTATTTTGTTGTTGCATTCAAGCAATTGCCGAATGCGCCGAATTGCCGCTAATTTAAAATGTAAAAGTGAAGGAAAGCGAGGAAAAGAGGGAAAATTCAAACGAACTAAAAACAAACAATTGCTTTACGCCGAATTGCGGTGATACCGGTATTATCGATGTTGTCACACATCGATTAACCGGTGGGAAAATTTCCTCACCGTCACAACCTCACTCCTAAGACAAAGGAAGATTTCATGCCTGAATTTGCTGATCTGCTGTCTATGTTGTGCCTCAAGTTTGAGATAACTCTTATCCTGGAGATAAGACTTTAACATCCATGTTGACAAAGACTCTGCAGTGGCAAAGTACGTTATGTCTTAAAGGGGTCATATGATGTTGCTAAAAAGAACATTATTTTGTGCATTTGGTGTGGAGTGTTTTGATCTGAAGCAGATTGTGGACTGCTTTAAAGATATCAAGGAACACACTTTATCATCTGTTTTTTTTCCCCTAATGGTGCATTCTCACCAATAGTTTTCCTCTTCCGATATAGGACTTTTTATTTTATTTTTTTGCCTTTATTGTGACAGGACAGATCAGAATTGACATCGAGAAATGGATGGAATGGAGAATGGATCGAGAAAGGTTCTCGAGTCAGGATTCGAACACGGGACACCCGTAGCGCAACAGCGCTGTACGTCAGCGCGCTGCCCACAAGGCTATCGGTGCCTACCATTTATTTTTGATGAATTCCGAGAGCTCTCAGACCCTCCCATAAAAAGCAAGGATGCTACCACGATCAAGGCTCAGAAACTTAGCAAGGACATCGTTAAAATAATCCATGTGACATCAGTGGTTTAACTACGAGAATTCTACTTGTGCGTAAAGAAAACAAAAACAGCATCTTTATTCAACAATTCGTCTCCTCCGTGTCACACTATAGCACCATTTTGGAGAGTTTCCACTTAATGTAAACAACGTATGCTGTTCTGTGTCAGCAGCACCGTACGTGGATACGTTTACACTTTGATCCGAATGTAAACAGTGTATCTGCATACATACGTTGCATTCATTATTTTGTATGCACCAAAAATTTGATTTAAACAAACTGTGAATCGTGTTTCAAAATCGGAAAATCGTGAATTGATTTTTAATCGAATTGTGAACCCAAGAATCGATTTGAATCTTGAGTTACCAAAAGATTCCCACCCCTAGTTCACAGGATAGTTCAGCTTTGAGAATGAAAACCAACCTGTTTGTTCCTCAGTATCTTCATGTTTGAAAGCTTCTTCAATCCTCAATAAACTCCATTTTTGTTTGTTCCTCAGTTTCTTCATATTTGGCTCTGAATGCTTCTTCAATCTTCATGTCTTCACTCTCCTCTTTAATAAACTCCATTTTTGTTTGTTCCTCAGTTTCTTCATATTTGGCTCTGAATGCTTCTTCAATCTTCATGTCTTCACTCTCCTCTTTAATAAATGCCATCTTTATAACAGTGCGTCACGCAGATCTTTGTCGCTTCAGCAGGAGTTTTTCTGTGTGTGTGGACACTTTGTCCTGTTTAAGATGAGTATAATTAACAGAAAGAAAAATAAATCCAATTTAAATCTCTGAGTGCATCTCAATCAGCTCCCTAGTTCAATAGTCAGTGCACTGGTGAGGGAGTCAGAGTGATAGTTAATGAACTTAAATGATCTGATCAGACAAACATTTAAAACTTTATTTTACTATTCAGTTTTGACTAACATTAGGTATTTAATGATTAGCCATTTTAAACGTGGAATTAAATGTACTATTGCTAGTGAAAACACACACACACACAACACATTTGCAGTTGTTTGTAAAAGTTGTAACTACACGTTTGCGTTTGTTGTTCTTGTTGCATTTACATTGTTTTAAGCAGCAGGTTTCGTCAGCGAGCAGCGATTCGAATCACTGAATCATTTTGTGAAGCAACTGATTCAATTGACTCGGAGTTTCGAAAGATCCGTTTCTCTCATCACTGACTGCCAGTGACTGAATTCGTGTCTACGATCATCTGAATAGCTACACAAGGAGTGAAATCAGACGCGCCTTATCTGTTACTAATGTGTGGATGCGCTTTACTCTCACAAAATAACGCTCATTAATATTAGATAAAATATTACAATGTTGCATTCAATAATTATTAAGTTTACATCGCTTGTAAACCATATAAAATAGACGGAACGCGTTTGTATTAATTTAAACACTTAAAACGATTAAGACCACAAACCTTTGTTCAGCTGAAACACAGACGCAGCGACGCAGCCTTATGACGTCATGCCACCAGATCAAAATAAAAGTCCTGTCCACTCGCTGCTGCGTCTACAATCCCGAAAGTGCTTAGATAGTTACATAAAAGAAACACATTCGACTAATAAAACATATGTCAGTGGTATTCAGTGTTTTATTAAATACATATAAAATTACAAACATTTACAAATTATAATATTTATATTTGTATTTTCCTTATTTGTGCATTATTATATTTTTCCAAATTGATGTATTCATTCCTTCACCATAGCGGCGCCCCTGGGTGCAACCAACAATTTGTTTGACCTCAGCAGAAGCATCCAATTGCACCAAGCAGGATCGCATGCCCAGTGGCAGGTAAGAGGCCATCCTTTAACTGAGCACATAAAACCCCTTCTACCTTTCCTCAGTTGACATTTACTTCTCGTGATCTCTGCGCTCACTCTCAGCTCAGTTGGATGTTAAACTGCTCACTTGCATGTCTTCAGGAGGACATAGCCTCTGCCAGACGTGACAGTATCTTTATTCAGCCTCAGGTCAGATGTGTTTGCATCCTGAGCTGTCCACACTCTCTCTCGTCTTCAGGCTGCCCACCTATTGTCATTATCTCACCTGCTCGCCTTTCATGGATTTTTCTCAGTTTTTTGTCACTCTGTAAATCTGTTGCTTTTCCCAGGGATAGCTTTTCACTTCTTTTAAATGTTGCAACACTACACATTTTAAAGGTCCCATATTGTACACCTTTCTGGAGATTTATTTGAGGTTTTGATGTCCTTAAGAATATATATTTGCGGTATAAGTACCAAAAACCATCTCAATATATTTTTACAGCTCCTCTCTAAGGAGCTCTGCTGAGAACAGGTCGATTTTGACCCGTCTTCAGTTTTGACAATATGGGACCTTTAAAGGTTATTATTTTCAAATTAGCAAGGTGCTGTGCCTTAGTTGCTCTTACAGTAGCTGGGTTTCCATCACCCTGCTTTTATGCGCATTTTTTTAAGTATCGCATCAGAATCGAGTGATGGAAATGCTGCATTTCTAATAAAAATCCCTTAATTCGCAAAAAAGTTTTTACGCTCGCTTGAGGTGGTTTTTGACTTGTGCGAAAACCAAAACGCTTGATCGTCACGTGATTCATGTAGACGTCAAATAGTTCCAGGAAGTTCTTTGGCGGGCAATTCAAATTGACAAGAGTAGCGAGACATAACTGCGATTTTTGGTAATTTGTAATAAGTAAATACACTGATTTGCAATATTTATATAATATACAGACTTCAGCATGTTTTATGAGTATGTAGTTACAGTAATGTTGTTTTTAAAACATAAAAAAAATCGCTAATATTTGAGGATTAGTGTGATCAAGCATTACCTGCCTATGCAGTATATGCATATACATATTTTAGGCTAACATAGCCTTGTTTACGTCGTTTATTGTGATTTCACTAATCCCATTGTAAAGGCCTAAGTATTCTAATGACTAATGTCCTCTTTCGTCGTTTATTGTGATTTCACTAATCCCATTGTAAAGGCCTAAGTATTCTAATGACTAATGTCATCTTTGACTTTCAGATAGGACAGGAGACCAACACTTCAGAGGTGATTGTCAGCTCACACCACAGTATGTGGACAGCATGTGTTGCCTTAGAAAATTGGAAGAAAATAACAAGAAAAAAGTAAATTTTATTAAGTGAAATTCACATACATACACACACATACACACACGGAGACACAAATACATATGTTCATGTAAAAATTAATATTCAATTAAAAAACATTATACACACACAAATACATAATTTAAAAAAGAATATTCAATTAAAAACGTGTGTGTGTGTGTATATATACACGCACACAAATAAATAATTAAAAAGATGAATATATTCAATTAAAAAATCTGATTGTGTTTTCACTTTTGCTATGCACATACTTATAGCAATGCATTTATAAATAAATTTCTAATAAAATGAATTGTTGTCTGTGTCCTTTTCTCCACGATGTCCTTGTATAGTCTCCACCATGGTTTGCTGTGCTGCATGGGGATGCTCCAATCGTTCTGAGAACGGAGTGCAAATGTATGGCTTCCCTGCTGACACAGAGAGGAGGAAAAAATGGTTGGCTCAAGTCAGCAGGAGCAATATAAAAATAAAACAGTTACAACAACAACAAAATTTGTGAGGTAAACTTAAGAGTATTTGCACTTTTCCACAAAGACCACATACCTTTTTAAACAATGTTTTTCATGCTTGTTTAATGACCCATAAACAATTATTGCACATGCAATGGAAATCAATTGATGTCAAAGTTTCAATAACTTTTGGCATTAAAGAGAACTTTCTACTGACTGAAAAAGTTCTATGAATTTTTCTCTGCCGTTGTCATCAATCCTAAATTCAGCTGAGTTAAAACATAACAGGTAATAGTCACAAAAATCCCCAAATCACAATGCCTAAAACACGCCACATATTTCTGCATACTCAAATCTACACTCTGAAACTTTTAATAGGATGCATCGTAAAAAAAAAAAAATCACAAGTTATTTTATTCTTTGTTACACGTGCAAAAGGAAAATAGAGGAAGTCCTCGTTTTACCATTTACGCCGATCGCTGTTACACGCACCAATGTTGTGTTCATATAGTAATATTTAACTTCCCTCAAACTCAAACTGAAAAAAAAAACAATTTCTCTACTTCCATAACGACGGATGAAACTGCATTAAGGGAAACGATTTTAATAAGATGCCCCCGATTTGTTTTGTGTCGTTAACGTTATCTACGTATACATTATCTGTTAACTGATTAACTTTATATTCCCCCAAATCTACTAAATTACAGAGGAATAATCCACTAGCATACTTTATAAAACAAAGTAGTTTAATCCAGATGTACTGATGATATACAATCTCATTATTTAAACGTCTTACCTTTAAAAAGTGCATCGCAAACGGTCTGTTCAGCTGTAACTCTATCGCGCTGCTAGCGTTTGGTGCTAACTTCCGGGAACTATTGAGAGGCTCCATGATCCGCCATTGCTGTGGAAAAAACACGGACCATTGGAGTGAACGGAGTTGACGCAACTCTTTCTCTCTGTGGCTCTGAGGAATACGCAGCAGCAGCAAAAACAATGGCGTCGCATTTCAGTGGAGTGCTTAAGCTCACGGATCTGGATGATTTTATCACTCCGTCTCAGGTTGAATAGATGTTTCTGCATGTAACATTTGAAACAGACACATTATTATCAGTTCAGTTCTTTTACTTTATAGCCTATCTATGATAGGCAAATAACACCGGTCAGCTGATCATAAGCTAAACGCATGTAGCATTGTGTAGATAACGATACAGTTTACAAAAGTGACACAGGTTTCTGACAAGTTTTTTGATAACGTTAAGTCTTGTAAATACTGTAAATGCTAATTATCAAGGACATTCATTTAGTTAGAGCTCCCAAGTTTGGGCCCACTTTATTTGCAACGTAATGGAAGTGGCTGTGTCTCAAAACCTAGAGAGCGGCCTAAGTAAACAAAATGCATGTAAACTTTACTGGCACTTTAGTTCAATTTAATTATTGAATAAAAGTATTAATTCCCCCCATCTTTTGAACAGTAGTATACCGAAATATAATTTCACTAGTGTTAATTTGTCCAATTTATCAGGCATGTGTGAAGCCTGTAAAGGTGGAAAAGAAGCAGGGCAGATCCGTGGCTAAAATCCAGATAGAAGCATATAGTAATATTTAACTTCCCTCAAACTCAAACTGAAAAAAAAAAACACATTTCTCTACTTCCATAATGACGGATGAAACCACATTAAGGGAAACGATTTTAATAAGATGCCCCCGATTTGTTTTGTGTCGTTAACGTTATCTACGTATACATTATCTGTTAACTGATTAACTTTATATTCCCCCAAATCTACTAAATTACAGAGGAATAATCCACTAGCATACTTTATAAAACAAAGTAGTTTAATCCAGATGTACTGATGATATACAATCTCATTATTTAAACGTCTTACCTTTAAAAAGTGCATCGCAAACGGTCTGTTCAGCTGTAACTCTATCGCGCTGCTAGCGTTTGGTGCTAACTTCCGGGAACTATTGAGAGGCTCCATGATCCGCCATTGCTGTGGAAAAAACACGGACCATTGGAGTGAACGGAGTTGACGCAACTCTCTCTCTATGGCTCTGGTTATGGTCATTCGGAAATGCCCGAGCAAAGTCTGTCATCAAAGTATTTCTGTATAATTGCCTCCCAGAACTTTTGTTAAATAAAACCTTTAAAATGTGTAGTGTTGCAACATTTAAAAGAAGTGAAAAGCTATCCCCGGGAGAAGCAACAGATTTACAGCAAACCGCGTACGCTGTTCTGTGTCAGCCGCACTGCACGGATACGCTGTTTTTGTTCAAATCAAAGTGTAAACAAACATAGAAGACGTATCTGTTTGGTGCGGCTGACACAGAACAGCGCAAGTAGTTTGCGTCCAGCGGATACTCTCCAAAATGGCACTACGCTGACGCAGAGGAGACAAATTGTTGAATAAAGTTATTTTTGTTTTTTTTTTTGCATACAAAAAGTCTTCTCGTAGCTTCATAACGTTATGGGCATTCACTTTCCTCGGGAGTGGTGATGGCTGCTACATCAAGTTTTGCTTGTTTTACAGGGGGACCACATGGGGTGTTCGCAGTGGCAATGCATTCACCACCACCATCGTTGTCGGATGACATCCTTTTCCTTGATGTAATCTGCATGGCACTTGGGTGCATTCTCTGAAAGTATATATTAAAAATATAACAGCAGTTTATTAGACATAGCCTATGTGTTGATAAAGATGTTGTAAGGGAAACAGGTCAATTTAGCTCAAAGGGAATCATTTAAGATTTTAAAGGGAATTTGGACAGAATCACTGTTTTACGGCTGATCACTGGGATGGCCAGCGATTCATTGAACGAGCCGTATAACATCAACTCTGCAATGAATATTAATATCCAAAATATAGAAAACACTATTAATTAGCACAGTAACAAGATCGGCAGTTTAAGACATTAACTTGTAAGCACAAAGCACAAGATACTTCTCTTTTCAGTATAAATACGGCTTTATTAGATAAATCTAAGACATAAACTAATCTAACACACAAACACTCGCATTCACACAAGTTGCAGAAAGAGAGAAAGTGAGGAAAGTTTAAGAGAATGAAAATGTGAAATCCCAAGTTTACAGCAATATGTGCGATTGCATAGACCTGAACAACCATCAATCACTTAATTAACCCTCGCATTGAGTTCGTCAATGAGGTTAAAATTATATTAAATGCACCAGTTCAGCTAGAATCTGGAGGTACTTGCGTTGCCTCTGTGTTAGGGGTTCCCTTTGTTGTCTGGTTGCCGAAAGGGGGTTTCTAGAGGTTGCTGATTGGCTGGAAGTTCAGTGGTCGTTTGTAGTGATGTCTTGGGAAGCCAGTGGTTGGGCGTTGGCTGACGATGCGGAGTTGTGGGCTGGTTGAAGTTTTGAGGCAGTCACCTCGGAGACACGGGGTTGCGGCAAAACTTAACTCAGAACACGAAACTCGGAACGGAAAGAAAATAAACTAAAGTAAAGGAACAGGAGTAACAAGACTAGATGGTTTTCTTCTCATCGTGGCAAAGTAATAGCGGGCGTGCAGGCCGAAGCACGCTGACACGGCGCTCAAAGAACGCAAAAAGTAATGTCAAAAAGCATGACTAAAAGCATAGCTCAAAGCTATGACTAAAAAGCTAAAGAGCTAAAAGGCACGATGACTAAAAAGCATAGCTCAAAGCTATGACTAAAAAGCAATGATTTGATGGTGTCCCGAGTATTTAAACTGGGCTTTTGGACACATCCCAAATTGGTGCCTTGACCAATTAGATATTGTCTTTGCTTGGGGTGTTGTATATTTCTCCTCCCAATACATAAATCAACATGTTATCTTGTCAGTCACATGGTCCGAATTTTCCCGCTCTTGCAGAATATAATTTTGGACATAATTTCTATAACAAGAATATGATACATTCGACAAAGTATTGATTGATAGAAACGTTTAAAGCATGAATTTTCAAACTCATACATACTAAACATGAATATGAACCCTTAAGCTATTCAATAGTTATTAAAAATACACACACAATAAGTGATTAGAACATGATAGTCCAATGTGTGGGTTACATACATGATATGGAGTTAAGCAATGGACTGATATTAGTTTATAAGCCTTTTTGAGTTCATTTTGGTGCATCTACATCTGTAAAAGACCGTTTCTGTGCCATTCTGTGAACATACGGACATGTTCTGTGAAGACCAGAGGTTAAGAGGTCTCATAAGGAATTTCAGTCTGGATCTTGTTCTGGGTGGGGGAAGCCAATCCAAAGAGCTCATGATCGTGATTACTATTATTGGTTTACATGTGATGGTCACGCTGTGCATCTCTTTGACCACCAATCTTGATTACTTGCCCCAAAATTTACAATCTCCTTCCCGAGTTGTTATGATCAGTGTGTTCTTTTTGTGTTAATGATGAAAGCTGTTCTGTGAAAGAGTTGGTTAGGCTTGCTTCAGACTGGCTGGCACTAGGATTTGATTTACGACATCCTGTGTCTTGAGACTTTTAATTGTGTTAAACTACAATTAAATGAAATTTGAATTGATACGTGGCTGTGACCCAATAAAAATACCTAAATTTGTTTTCCTGGGATTAATTTCATACACGCAAAAAGCAGCATAAACAACAGAACGTGAGGATTCATAAGGTCATGTCACGCACCTGCAGCGCTTCTGCGAATGCAGAAAAACATAATAAAGCTATAGGTTATATAAAATAAATAAATAGGCCTATATGCAAAATATATTTTTCTAAATAATATGTTAACATAACAAAATAAAATAAAAAACTGCAACAATTAGCAGCCTAAATGCAGAATTTCGGCTCATTTTTGTGAGGCGCTCTTGTGAAAGCGGCATCCTGTTTGTTTCCTTTATATTACAAAAGCACAATGTTTTGTTTTTATTGTGAATGTACACAAATAAAGGAATATTTAGAATAGTTTTGAATAATGTCATACTCTCATATGACCACAAATGAAGGCGTATAGTAACACCGTGTCTACACCGGATGCGACAGTTGCCGCGCCGTTCGCGTCTGGTGAAGACATGGTGTAAGTTGTTTCCAACTTAAACAAAAAAAAAAGTGATCGTGCCAGCGCCTCACCCGCACAGTTAAGCATTACTAACTGGACAATGCAGCCTGTTCATTGTCAAAATAAAATACAGTCAGCCAAACATTGAAAACCATGCTAGTTTAGTTCCCCTCACTCCACAACAAATACTTTAAATTTAATGTAGAACAGAACTACTAACAAGCCAAAACGAATTAATTTATGATTTTGTACTTCGCGTTCCAATATCCACGTAAATCAAAATGTGCTTGGCATAGTAATATCACAGAGGTTTGGTGGTCACGCTGAACGGCACGGACTACAAGCTATTTAAACTGAGCAGTGCGGTGTAAAAAAATAACGTGAACATATGGCTACTAAAGGAACATCAAATTAAGATAAGTATGTTTGAGAGGTAACTTGTCTTTTTCTTACCAAATATAAAATAAGTTTAGATGCAATTTAATAATATGAATATGATTGAATGCGCTTTTGAACTACAGGGAAAACTTTACTACAGGGCTTTAACGTGAGCAACACCATGAACATGGACGCTGCCTATAGGCTAATTCTGCCATGTGACACCACATTTATTTGCGTTAAAGCCCCTTTTCTCGACAAAAAGTGTTTCCAAACAATTTTTTTGCGACATTTGAAGTATCGATATAGAATTTATGCGCTAAAGTTAAACGGAAAAAGAATGTCGACACATGATACATTTTATAGATAAATGGCATTTCCATCAGCTATATCAGTAAAAATTTTGAAGCGCTAAATATTTTTTCGTAAAAAATCCTTTGATGAAAACCTGGAGTGCTGTGACAAGTCTTGATCATCATCAAGTCTTAGTCTATATTTATGATTACTGCAAAGTCAACAGGCTCATGGCATCAAAACTACCCAAAATGTTGAAAATGAATCAAAATGATTGTGCATGACATTCCTTGAAGTATACAGTATGCAGTCATACAAACTCATTAGCGACAGGGACAAATGGTACCATTGCTCAGGGCCGGGTTTCCCAATAACGATGGATCCTAGCTCTTAAGAGCGCTCTCTACGTGCAAAGTAATGAACGCTCGCTGCAATTCCACGTGCGTTTCCCAAAAATGCACTTAACATGAACTACGTGCTACTTAAAGGGGTCATATGATGCGATTTCAATTTTTCCTTTCTCTTTGGAGTGTTACAAGCTCTTGGTGCATAAAGAAGATCTGTAAAGTTGCAAAGACTAAAGTCTCAAATCCAAAGAGATATTCTTTATAAAAGTTTAGAGTCAGCCACACCTACCTAAAACGGCTCGTTCTAACATGCCCCCACATATCTACATCAATATGTGGGAAGATTTGCATAACGCCGCCCAAATGTTCATGCAAAGAAAGAAGGCGTAACTTTTGTAGTTTTGTTGTTTCCGCCACCATGTCATAAAGACGCTGTGTGCTTCGTTTTAAAAGTGAAACTACTTTGTTTGGTCTTCCAAAAGAGGACGATATCTGCTTCGTCATGCCTGGTGTTCTTTTTAGCAGCATCATATGACCCCTTTAAGAGTCCCTATCCGTTTGTCAAGTGCTGAAATATTACTTTTTAGAATCGTATCCTTGAACCTAATAGTCGTCACCTGATGTGGATTAGAAATAAAATACCTTTCAAAAAGATTAAACTAATGTTCTTCTGGAGGAGGTGGAGCGAAACAAAGATGTCATTTTTAGCAGATTTAAAGGACACCATACAAATAAGGAAAAACAAAACATATGGGAGGACTTTGCTACAAAATTAACTGCAACCAGGGGTGTTAAGGGATTAAAGGAAGGAGGTCCCACAAGAAGTGGCAGGATTTTGCAAGCCTAGCAAAAAGGAAGAGGGCACTGTAGAGGATGGCAATGAAAAAAACAGGTGGTTGGACCAATGACTCCCCCTTCTCACAGCAGAGGAAGAAAAGGCCTTGTCAATACTCCAGATGGCATTTGTGGTGGTACTGACCTCCATGTAGGAGTAGGGATGTCTCAACCTGAGCCTGAGTCAGGTTCTTCATGCTCAGAGGAACTATCAGTTTCACCTGCCATCTCCCAGCACCATCCAACTCCTAGTCCTCCAAACAACCCTCTCAGGCCTCAGCTCCATCTTCAGTTGTGCAGATTGCAGCCACAACACCTCAGCAGTTTGGGAATGTCTGTGGTTGTAGTCAGGACATAGTGCAGCTGGAGAGATGTTTGAAAGACATTAGATAATGTATTAAAGAGGCTAATAAGAGGAACAACACTTTTCAACAGCAGCTCATTGACTTCAAGAAGGTCAAGCTGGCTTTAGAGGAGAGGAGACTTGTACTGAAGGAAATGAGGCTTGCAAGGCCCTCCATTTCTGTGCCAGTTATCTATCCCAGAACAGTCAGGTAATATGATTGTTTTATGGTGTTTAAATTAAGTTTCTATCATTTCTTGTGCAATGTGAAATGTTTTATATATGTAGTTATTTCTCATCCCATTGTGCAATGTCTCTTGCAGGTCCTGGGGAACTCAATCAATAACTCAAATCTATAAAACAATGTTGATTCAAAGTTTTTGATGTCCATGTGTTTGTTGAACCACCCATGGCCTAAGGCCCTATGAATTACTATAAGAATTCTAATGAGTTCTTCCAAGTGTTTCTGAAGTGAATGGCTAATGGTTGATGGTTATTTTCAAACATAAACATGCAAGTTTAGATATTATTAATATATAAAGTTTATATATTAAGGGTGATAGTAGCACAAATATATGTACTTTATCTAGCCAATACATTTCTACAGGTACAGACAAAAAAAGTTTATTGCAGACATGTTTTATCAGCACTATTCTATGTATACATATTTATGATATTATGTTTTTTTTTTCCATTTTATTCCCTTTTCTTTTTAATTATTTCATAAATTAATTTAAACAAAAAAAGAGTAATAAAGATAAGTACAATCAAAACCTTATATCATAATCACATTGAACTTGAATATAGTTAAAGGTGCAATCTGCCGGTCGTGCAGCAGGTGACCTCATAACTCTTCTTACGATGCACTTTTGTTTTTCGTTTTTACGATCTTCTTAGGCTTACAATACTTTTGAGAAACACAGCCCTGGACTGCAAGACATGAAGCATCAAATTGAAGAAGTATTGGAGGCCTTCCATGGTCTTGAGGCTGTGTCTCGTCATATCCAGGAGACTGTCTCCAGCACAGTGGGAGCAACACAGAGAGCAACTCTTGGGAAAACAATGAAAGACACTTTTTTGTGTGTAATTTGCACAGGTATACAAATTGCTCCACACACCATTGCAGACAGGATTTCCAACCGATGGCGCCGCAGAAGGCAGCCTCAGTGTTTGGCTGTCCAGTGTTTGTACTGTTTTGTTAGTTTTTCCTGTTTTTTTGTTTCTCAAACACGATCAGTTTTACCAGGGATGAGCTGCTGAACATTCGGCAGTACACACCACACAATCTTCTACCGAATTTCGTTTATTCGGACGTTTTGCTGAACGTTGTAGTTGGCGGAGCAGCGGCGCTGATCAAAC
>NW_015544234.1:172738-174104 GCF_001515605.1 Sinocyclocheilus anshuiensis
TGCGCTGATCAAGCGCTTCAGGACGCGCAGACGGGGGAAGAGAGCCGGTGTGCTCGTGAAGCTCAGGAAGCGCGGATTCAGAACGCCGTTGCCTAGCATCCATCTGGCGAATCTCCGCTCTCTACCCAACAAAACGGACGAACTTCTTCTGCTCTCCCGGACAAATAAGGATTTTTCACACTCTGCTGCTCTGTGTTTCACGGAAACCTGGCTGAATGACGCCATTCCGGACAGTGTGCTAAATCTGCCGAGCTTCTAGCTGTTCAGAGCGGATCGCGACGCAGAATCAACTGGGAAATCGCGTGGCGGCGGGACATGTTTCTACATCAATGGAAGGTGGTGTACAGATGTAACAGTGTTAAAGAAGATGTGCTGTTCCGATCTAGAAGCGCTTTTCATTAACTGTAAGCCGTTCTATTCGCCGCGGGAGTTTCACTCGTTCATTCTAGTGAGTATTTACATTCCTCCGCAAGCGCACGTGAGCTCAGCTTTACAGAAACTCGCTGATCTGAACACAGAGACAGAACAACAACACCTGGACTCTGTTTTAATCATTCTCGGGGACTTTAATAAAGCAAATCTTTCCCGTGAACTGCCAAAATACAGACAGAATGTTACATGTCCCACCAGAGACAGTAATATACTGGACCATTGTTACTCCACAATAAAGGATGCATATCGCTCGGTCCCCAGAGCAGCTGTAGGACTCTCTGACCACTGCCTGGTTCATCTTATACCGCCTTACAGGCATAAACTTAAATCTGCTAAACCTGTAGTAAAGTCTGTAAAGAGATGGACCAACTAAACAGAGCGGGCATTACAAGCCTGTTTCGACTGCACTGATTGGAGTGTTTTTGAAGCTGCCACCAACGATCTGGACGAGCTCACGGAATCTGTAACATCATATATCAGTTTCTGTGAAGACATGTGCATCCCTACCAGGACTCATTTAACATTCAACAACGATAAGCCATGGTTTACAGCAAAACTTCGTCATCTTCGTCAGGCCAAAGAGGACGCCTACAAAAGGGGGGACAGAGTCTTGTACAATCAGGCCAGAAACACACTGAATAAGGAGACTAGAGTGGCCAAGAGGAACTACGCTAAAAAGCTAGAACGTCAGTTTTCTGCCAATGACCTTGCATCAGTGGAAAGGCCTGAAAGACATCACCAACTACAAGACACCATCCCCCAACACTGAGGCCAAACAACAACTTGCTGAAGACATGAATGAGTTTTGCTGTATATTTGAAACTCCCAGTCTAACACCCCACACCCACTCTGAACATCCCTCCACACAACCATCAACACCTCCTGCAACCCCCCTCTCCCCCACTCCTACGTCAGATCAGTGAGGATGATGTGC
>NW_015544234.1:174495-183943 GCF_001515605.1 Sinocyclocheilus anshuiensis
CTGAGGAAATTCAACCTGCCACAGGAGCTGCTGAAGCAGTTCTACTCAGCCGTCATCGAGTCTGTTCTGTGCACTTCAATAACTGTCTGGTTTGGTTCAGCTACAAAATCAGACATCAGAAGACTACAGAGAATGGTTCGGACTGCTGAAAGGATTATTGGTGCCCCCCTGTCTACCCTCCAAGAACTGTATACATCCAGAGTGAGGAAAAGGGCTCAGAAAATCACTCTGGATCTATCACATCCAAGCCATCTCCTTTTAGAACTTTTGCCATCTGGCCGGCGCTTCAGAGCCGCAAATACCAGGACAGCCAGGCACAAGAACAGTTTCTTTTTTCCCAGGCAATCTACCTCATGAACAGTTAATGTTCTCCCATTTTGCAATTAAAGTATGTGCAATAACCTTATACTTATCACCCTAAATCCTAGTACATCCCTACAACTTTATTCTATTACTATTTTATCTATAGCACAACCTGTTCATACAATTTATTATTTTTTTGTGGTTTATATTTATGCATGTGTATTTTATTCACATCTTATTTTTATTATCTGTGTGTTGTTGTTGTCTCCGTGTACTGGAAGCTTGTGACACTATAACAAATTCCTTGTCTGTGCAAACATACTTGGCAATAAAGCTCTTTCTGATTCTGATTCTGACACCAGGCTTTGATGTTTATTTATCTTTACATTTATGATTCTTTATCTAATAACTTTGCACAATATAATGGATCCTCAATCTCACACTGGGCCCCATTTTGGCATTAATGTTTATCCATTTTGTGTCTGGATACACCCTGCATTTGAATGCTTCTCCAGTCTGATCTAAATCGGTCTCCAACAACCTCCTAATATGTGCTTCAGTGATCAATACAATTACATTGCATTGGGTGTATTTAAACTGGCCTGTTAATGTGATAAAGTGCTTATTAATTCCAGATGTAGGGGAACCACTTAGAACTTAGAATTACAAAAAGGGACGGACGAAAAAATAATGTATGTCTGATTTGTAAAAGGGATGGCTTTCTGAAATATCTAACAGTTTTCTACTAACCATGATTGAACCTGTGATGAAATGATGTGCTGTTTTGGTGCCTGTTGCTCATGTTGTGTATTGCACCGTATATTTCACTTTTTCCCAGGTATTATGGAAAACCCCGTTTTCACCTCGTGCTTCAGGAGCATTGTTGGGTGCAAGCTTTGCGTCAGCTAGTGGATGGTTTACTGCAGCAGTACTGTTTAAGTTCTACAAACTGAACAGAGCAGTTATCAGCACAATAAACTGCAGTTCTTTTAATTGTGCGTGGCGCGTGTTCACCAGAGCGCCTGAAAAGTGTGCTCCGATTTGCGCGAGCCATTCCTATCGCGAAGCTGATGGGCTGATGGAAATTGCCACTTTAAAATGCTATGGATAAAGTCGATTATCTAAAAAGGCACATAAACTAAAAAGACTGATGAAAGGAGGAGAAAACATAATCTTGCAACAGCACAAACATAAAATCTTTTTAAACTACTGACCACTTTTTCCAGAAGAATTTATCACGTTTTATTGTAGACTTATTTATTGTGGTACTTTTTTTTTTTTTTTTTACTTGATGTAGAATTTATAATAGATAATCTGTTAACATTTAGAAGAAATAATTTTAACTAAAGGTTTGACCATTCAGACAGTCAAAATCCACCATCAGTGTGATCCTTTACAGTCACAGTCCTTTAATGAAATTCACTTTAACCAAGTAAAGCTGCAATTTGATTAATTGCCTTTATGTTCTGTGGAGAAACTGAGATGGAATAAGATGAATACATTGTCATAAGGATTCAGTTTCAGTTAATAAATTAAATGGTCAAATCTCTCTGCAGCCACAAATTGAATTTTGTTCCACAAAATCTCTGAGTTTGAAATATTCACAAGTTCTTTCCAGTCCTGTAATTTGGAGATCAAGATACTAAGCTAAGCTCTGCAATTGATTTCGCGAACAAGACTTTTATTTTGCTCTGGTGATGTGACGTCATAAGGCTGCGCCGCGCCCCTGCGTCTGTGATTCGGCTGAAGAAAGGTGTGTGATTTTAATCATTTAAAGTGTTTAAATCAATACAACTACTTCAGGGAGTTGTATATAAGCCTTTTAAATGAATTATAACAGAATGTAACACTATAATGCTTTATTTATGAAGGGTATTTTGTGCTTGTAAAGCGCATGAGTAACAGAAACGGTGCGTCTCATTTCGCTGTCTGTATCTGAATCAGTTTATCATCAAGCAGTGATGGAGAAACGGAGCTTTTTGAATCTCCGAGTCAATTAAATCAATTGATTCACAAAATGATTCAGTGATTCGAAGACGCTGCCGACACCAGCTGCTCAAAACAACAAACACACAGTAATACAATCTACAAATCAGTACCAGATATAATCGTATTACAAATATGAACCCTGTATTTTGTGTCCTTTTATTTGGTTGTTTTTTTTTTCTCATCAGGTGATTTAAAGGGATAGTTCACCCAAAAATGAAAATTCTGTCATCATTTACTCACCCTCAAGTAGTTCCAAACCCGAATTTGGAGATCAAGATACTAAGCTAAGCTCTGCAATTGATTTCGCGAACAAGACTTTTATTTTGCTCTGGTGATGTGACGTCATAAGGCTGCGCCGCGCCCCTGCGTCTGTGATTCGGCTGAAGAAAGGTGTGTGATTTTAATCATTTAAAGTGTTTAAATCAATACAACTACTTCAGGGAGTTGTATATAAGCCTTTTAAATTAATTATAACAGAATGTAACACTATAATGCTTTATTTATGCAGGGTATTTTGTGCTTGTAAGCGCATGAGTAACAGAAACGGTGCGTCTCATTTCGCTGTCTGTATCTGAATCAGTTTATCATCAAGCAGTGATGGAGAAACGGAGCTTTTTGAATCTCCGAGTCAATTAAATCAATTGATTCACAAAATGATTCAGTGATTCGAAGACGCTGCCGACACCAGCTGCTCAAAACAACAAACACACAGTAATACAATCTACAAATCAGTACCAGATATAATCGTATTACAAATATGAACCCTGTATTTTGTGTCCTTTTATTTGGTTGTTTTTTTTTTCTCATCAGGTGATTTAAAGGGATAGTTCACCCAAAAATGAAAATTCTGTCATCATTTACTCACCCTCAAGTAGTTCCAAACCCGTATAAATTTTTTTGTTCTGCCGAACAGAAAGGGAGATATTTTGAAGAAAGTTTGTAACCATGCTGTTTTGAGGCACCATTGACTTCCATAGTAGGAGAAAAAAATACTATGGAAGTCAATGGTGCCCCAGAACTGCTCTGTTTCCCACATTCTTCAGAATATCTTCCTTTGTGTTCTGCAGAACAAAGACATTCATACAGGTTTGAAACTACTTGAGGGTGAGTAAATGATGACAGAATTTTCATTTTTGGGTGAACTATCCCTTTAAGTCCATTAACTCTCACTCTGACTCCCTCACAAGTGTGCTGACTACTGAACTAGGGAGATTTACTTTGGATTTCTTTCTGTTAATTATTCTCATCTTAAACAGGACAAAGTGTCCAAACACTGAACAACTCCTGGTGAAGCATCCGAGATCGTGACACTGTTATAAAGATGGCGTTTATTAAAGTTGAGAGTGAAGACATGAAGATTGAAGAAGCATTCAGAGTCAAACATGAAGATACTGAGGAACAAACAGGTTGGTTTTCATTCTCAAAGCTGAACTCACTCATCTGATCCTTATTAAAATGTCCAGCTCTACAGAAAAATAGTACAGAAGTAGTCTGAACAAAATAGTTATTTTGTGTAATATTAAACCCCCAAATCTACTTCTGAAATAAAAACAATGAAAACCATACATTTCTGTCACTTAATTACGCAAAAATATCTAACAAACACTTTATTTACAAGTTCTTTCCAGTCCTGTAATTTGGAGATCAAGATACTAAGCTAAGCTCTGCAATTGATTTCGCGAACAAGACTTTTATTTTGCTCTGGTGATGTGACGTCATAAGGCTGCGCCGCGCCCCTGCGTCTGTGATTCGGCTGAAGAAAGGTGTGTGATTTTAATCATTTAAAGTGTTTAAATCAATACAACTACTTCAGGGAGTTGTATATAAGCCTTTTAAATTAATTATAACAGAATGTAACACTATAATGCTTTATTTATGCAGGGTATTTTGTGCTTGTAAGCGCATGAGTAACAGAAACGGTGCGTCTCATTTCGCTGTCTGTATCTGAATCAGTTTATCATCAAGCAGTGATGGAGAAACGGAGCTTTTTGAATCTCCGAGTCAATTAAATCAATTGATTCACAAAATGATTCAGTGATTCGAAGACGCTGCCGACACCAGCTGCTCAAAACAACAAACACACAGTAATACAATCTACAAATCAGTACCAGATATAATCGTATTACAAATATGAACCCTGTATTTTGTGTCCTTTTATTTGGTTGTTTTTTTTTTCTCATCAGGTGATTTAAAGGGATAGTTCACCCAAAAATGAAAATTCTGTCATCATTTACTCACCCTCAAGTAGTTCCAAACCCGTATAAATTTCTTTGTTCTGCCGAACAGAAAGGGAGATATTTTGAAGAAAGTTTGTAACCAGGCTTTTTTGGGGCACCATTGACTTCCATAGTAGGAGAAAAAAATACTATGGAAGTCAATGGTGCCCCAGAACTGCTCTGTTTCCCACATTCTTCAGAATATCTTCCTTTGTGTTCTGCAGAACAAAGACATTCATACAGGTTTGAAACTACTTGAGGGTGAGTAAATGATGACAGAATTTAAATTTTTGGGTGAACTATCCCTTTAAGTCCATTAACTCTCACTCTGACTCCCTCACAAGTGTGCTGACTACTGAACTAGGGAGATTTACTTTGGATTTCTTTCTGTTAATTATTCTCATCTTAAACAGGACAAAGTGTCCAAACACTGAACAACTCCTGGTGAAGCATCCGAGATCGTGACACTGTTATAAAGATGGCGTTTATTAAAGTTGAGAGTGAAGACATGAAGATTGAAGAAGCATTCAGAGTCAAACATGAAGATACTGAGGAACAAACAGGTTGATTTCGCTGTCTGTATCTGAATCAGTTTATCATCAAGCAGTGATGGAGAAACGGAGCTTTTTGAATCTCCGAGTCAATTAAATCAATTGATTCACAAAATGATTCAGTGATTCGAAGACGCTGCCGACACCAGCTGCTCAAAACAACAAACACACAGTAATACAATCTACAAATCAGTACCAGATATAATCGTATTACAAATATGAACCCTGTATTTTGTGTCCTTTTATTTGGTTGTTTTTTTTTTCTCATCAGGTGATTTAAAGGGATAGTTCACCCAAAAATGAAAATTCTGTCATCATTTACTCACCCTCAAGTAGTTCCAAACCCGTATAAATTTTTTTGTTCTGCCGAACAGAAAGGGAGATATTTTGAAGAAAGTTTGTAACCAGGCTTTTTTGGGGCACCATTGACTTCCATAGTAGGAGAAAAAAATACTATGGAAGTCAATGGTGCCCCAGAACTGCTCTGTTTCCCACATTCTTCAGAATATCTTCCTTTGTGTTCTGCAGAACAAAGACATTCATACAGGTTTGAAACTACTTGAGGGTGAGTAAATGATGACAGAATTTAAATTTTTGGGTGAACTATCCCTTTAAGTCCATTAACTCTCACTCTGACTGACTCCCTCACAAGTGTGCTGACTACTGAACTAGGGAGATTTACTTTGGATTTCTTTCTGTTAATTATTCTCATCTTAAACAGGACAAAGTGTCCAAACACTGAACAACTCCTGGTGAAGCATCCGAGATCGTGACACTGTTATAAAGATGGCGTTTATTAAAGTTGAGAGTGAAGACATGAAGATTGAAGAAGCATTCAGAGTCAAACATGAAGATACTGAGGAACAAACAGGTTAGTTTTCATTCTCAAAGCTGAACTCATCTGATCTTTATTAAAATGTCCAGCTCTACAGAAAAATAGTACAGAAGTAGTCTGAACAAAATAGTTATTTTGTGTAATATTAAACCCCCAAATCTACTTCTGAAATAAAAACAATGAAAACCATACATTTCTATCACTTAATTATGCAAAAATATCTAACAAACACTTTATTTTACGTAATGTTAAGTGTGAATGACTGCCTTCACTTTTCAAAATCAATAAGTTATCTCTACTTATTACACAATAAAAGCATTTTGCCTTTAAATGAAAGGATTTACACAATTCTCACATGCAAGGATTCACCAAACATACAAGTGCAACCAGACTTCATTTTGTTCAATATTACAAAAAGAAACAATTAGCAACAGTTCGGTGATGAAAGGGGATACAGCAGGTTTTCAAATGGTGCTCCCTACATACAGTCGTGGTCAGAATTATTGGCACCCTTGGTAAATATGATCCTGATTTTTTTTTTCTTGAAGCCCCCCCAAACATCATGTGGTGTAGGTGCTGTTTGATTTTTTTTTTTAAAGGTTTTCTGACCCCGAGACTCAACTATTTTCTGCAATTCTCCAGCTGTGGTCCTTGGAGAGTCTTTAGCCACTCAACTAGCTCTTTTCTTAAAGTCACTTTCTAATTTGTGAAGCTCAATTATCTTTTGCTGCACATCAGAAATATATTCTTTGGTTTTTCTCATTGTGATGGATGATTAAGGGAATTTGGCCTTTGTTTTCCCTCCTATTAATATTCCTGTGAAACAGGAAGCCATAGCTGGATAGTTTCATGTTCATAATCACCCTGGTATGTTCAAAATTGTAAATATGAATGGGAATATACTTTACAGATATTTTATTTATTATAATTATTTCTCATTTCTATGGGTACCAATAATTGTGTCCAACGTGTATTTGAGAAAAAAAACATTTATTTCATAATGAGATTTTCCCTCATTTTCAATTGTTTTAGTTCAATGAAAGGTTAGATATCTGTGAATTTTTTTTAATTAAAAGATCAAAATGATTAACAATGCAGATTTATTTTCACAGCCTTCTTTGATCACATTTACCAAGGGTGCCAATAATTCTGACCACGACTGTATGTGAAGCAGTGATAATTTTGACAGCAAATTTTGATTTAGTCATAGTCTTTGAACTAAAATGCCATTTAGTTTTAGTCATATTTTAGTCTGATTTATTTTATTTTTAGTCTAGAACCCCTTTCACATTGCACGTTGGTCCCGGAAAATTGCCAGAGTGACTTCTGTGTGAACACAAACACGTCCTGGGATTGATTTAGTTACAGTGCAACGCATTTATTCTCAAAAATTTCCAAACTCATTATATAGGTTTGATATTAAGGATTTAACATGCAGTACAGACACAGATTTAACTGCTGTGTCACACAACATGCCTTTATATTAAAGGTGACCTATTATGCCCCTTTTTACAAGATGTAAAATAAGTCTCTGATGTCCCCAGAGTGTGTATGTGAAGTTTTAGCTCAAAATACCCCACAGATAATTTTTTATAGCTTGTTGAAATTGCCACTTTTAGGGTATGAGCCAAAACGCACAGTTTTTGTGTTTGTCCCTTTAAATGCAAATTAGCTTGTTCTCCCGCCTCCCTTTTCAGAAGAGCTTCAAGAGCTCATGCTCTGGCAAAACAGGACAATTATCACTGATTGTACTGTGCAGTAAATGCGCATTTATGAATTACACAGACGGGAAGCACGGCGCGATAAAAATAACGACATAGCTGGTCTCATGGTGCCTTCGCGTGCTATCACATTATGAGCTCGACAAATTCAAGAGGTCGACTTTACATTGCTTTCATATGCAATTTTTAACTAACGTTACCACATTCCTATTTACGATCATTCTGGTAGCACGTGGAAATGGCATCAGTGAAAACAAGCAGAGACAATGGTAGCTTTAGCAACATTGGGCCCTGATCACACCGAACGCATTTTTTAGGTCTGAAAACGCGAGGCGCACCGCACTGCTTTTTTTTTTTTGGTGACTTTTAAAAAAGAGCAGTGCGCTCCGTTTTTTATGTTGCTAGGCAACCACCAAATCAGCTGTCCTGCGTTTACACTTGTCATTAACATGCAACCTGTATCCAGATGTTGTCCACATACGCATTGAAAAGACAAGTGTAAACGCCAAATAGTCCCTCCCTAACATTTTCGCCTCGTTTTTATTCATTGCCGAAAATGTCAATAGATTTTCGTCATAGTTTTTGTCATTTAAAACAAGTTTTTTATTCATTACGGTCTCGTTTTCAGCGGGGAAAAATGTAATTGACGAAAATTATTCATCAACTAAATTAACACTGATGTGAAGCACTTTGAGTGTCAAGAAAAGTGCTCTATGAATGTTATGAGAATGGCCTGCCCAGTCACCTGAAATAAATCCTATTGAACTGCTCTGGGATGAACTGAATCAAAGGTCAAAAAGAAATATCCAACTAGTGAAGAAAACCTTTACCATGTCTCTTGCCAAAGCTAAAACTTGCGGAGTATTTGAGCTGACTGATTGGAGAAACTAACTTTCTGAATGCCAAGAGTGTGAAAAGCTGTTATAGCTGCTAAGGGAGGATTTTTCAAAGAAAATAAAGTTTAACTGTTTAATATATTTTTATACCAATATCTGTACAAGTATTATCTGCATATCTGCAATAATATATCTGCATATAAACAATAAGAACATGTTGGTGTCTCTCAAAAATGGTGAAAGACTGGGGTTTTCCAAACTTTTTACAGACACTGTACACTCTGCTAACTTAGAGAGACTTTATTAACTACATAAACACTTAAAGGGGTCATATGATGCGATTTAAATTTTTCCTTTCTCTTTGGAGTGTTACAAGCTCTTGGTGCATAAAGAAGATCTGTAAAGTTGCAAAGACTAAAGTCTCAAATCCAAAGAGATATTCATTATAAAAGTTAAGAGTCAACCACGCCTACCTAAAACGGCTCGTTCTAACACGCCCCCACATGTCTATGTCACGATGTGGGAAGGTTTGCATAACGCAGCCCAAATGTTCTGGCAAAGAAAGAAGGCGTAAATTTGATTCTCGCTGCAGTATTATTGTTGCTGCCGCCATGTCGTGAAGACGCTGTGCGTTTCATTGCAAAAGCGAAACTACTTTTTTTGGCCTTCGCAAAGAAAGAAGGCGTAAATTTGATTCTCGCTGCAGTATTATTGTTGCTGCCGCCATGTCGTGAAGATGCTGTGCGTTTCATTGCAAAAGCGAAACTACTTTTTTTGGCCTTCCAAAAGAGGACACAACTAGAAATCAGTGGTTAAATTATATATACAACACTGTTCCGGAACAGTTCAATCCAAACATTCAGATGTGTGCAGCGCATTTTATGGAGGATGAGGACTGTTTCCTGGGAGAGTAGCCAACAATGCCGGTGTCTGTTTCTATAAAGTGGGGCAGTTCCAACTTTGCAAGGACAGTCTGGCGCTTCTGACTCACAGCCTG
>NW_015544234.1:184988-185842 GCF_001515605.1 Sinocyclocheilus anshuiensis
TTTTCCTTTCTCTTTGGAGTGTTACAAGCTCTTGGTGCATAAAGAAGATCTGTAAAGTTGCAAAGACTAAAGTCTCAAATCCAAAGAGATATTCATTATAAAAGTTAAGAGTCAACCACGCCTACCTAAAACGGCTCGTTCTAACACGCCCCCACATGTCTATGTCACGATGTGGGAAGGTTTGCATAACGCAGCCCAAATGTTCTGGCAAAGAAAGAAGGCGTAAATTTGATTCTCGCTGCAGTATTATTGTTGCTGCCGCCATGTCGTGAAGACGCTGTGCGTTTCATTGCAAAAGCGAAACTACTTTTTTTGGCCTTCCAAAAGAGGACACAACTAGAAATCAGTGGTTAAATTATATATACAACACTGTTCCGGAACAGTTCAATCCAAACATTCAGATGTGTGCAGCGCATTTTATGGAGGATGAGGACTGTTTCCTGGGAGAGTAGCCAACAATGCCGGTGTCTGTTTCTATAAAGTGGGGCAGTTCCAACTTTGCAAGGACAGTCTAGCGCTTCTGACTCGCAGCCTGTAAGTACGTTTTCATATTTAAAGAATTTGCCACTGACTATTCAAACGCTAGTTTTGAGCAGTGTAGAGTAGCCCTTGTTTGTCGTTTCTCAGATCACAAATGAAGACATGGTTTTATGTTTACACAGCGCGATATGCAACGCAACACGTAAAAAGACAGTATAAGTCATTATAATCCATAATTATGTCCCCACTGGATGCAACAAATGCCTCGGTTTTAATGGGTTTTACTGGTTTTGTCTCATTGCGCCGGGACACGTCATCACAGTATGGTAAGGGGCGTAACATTTCCGTCACACGCTTGAGGTATTCGGCCAATC
>NW_015544234.1:185976-187777 GCF_001515605.1 Sinocyclocheilus anshuiensis
GTGGAAAATAATGTGTTTTTTAACCTTAAACCGCATAAACACATTACATTACACCAAATACACAAAATAATGTTCAAAAAGCAACGTCATAGGACCCCTTTAAACACGTCTAATTTACACAAACTTGAAACGTTTTCCAGTGCCAACTGGATGTTTAAGCAGTATAGAATAAAAGCAGGAAGTTATGCCAGAGTTTAAAATTCAGGAGGTCCACAGCCTGAAAAAAACATCAGTTTCTTAATTCAACTAAAGTTGTGTCAAAGACATTTAGTTCATCATCTTCTCCTGGAATTCCTGAATTCTAGAACCCCAAACTGGCCTGAGGTGCGTTTCCCAAAAGCAACTATGGTTGCAAGTTCTGTCACTACCAATAGAGTTCAGTGGAACTTGCGACCATAATTAGCCAACAATGGTTTTGGGAAATACATGCTTGAGCTTGAGATCAGTGATCTTTTAAAGTGTGAGGATGTCACACCCCTTAGGAGGCAAGAGAGCCAATGAGAAAGTGCACCTCCCGAGGGAAAGTTTACAAACCCTTTGTCTTCGAGCATGGTGTTTTGCAAATGTAGTTTAATTGGATGTTGATAAAGAAACTTATCAAAAGAGCATAATAGGACCCCTTTAATAAAGTCTTGATTTTGTTTTGGGGGTTGTACTAGAACAGGCTCTCATACTAGGTTGTTCGAAAAACACATTATTTTTCACATATTTTACATTATTACAACACCTCTCTCCCCAGTCTGGCATGAACGGCTCGAATAGTTCCTGTATCAAATGTAGGTCCGCCTTCTGAAATACGAAATGTGTTGTGATTGGCAGCACTCGGCGCCTGGTCGGGAAATGTCATGCCCCTTACCATAGCCGCCTGCGAGCTTCAGTGTAAATATTGCCTCAAAATCAAATCAATTTGAGCGCGATTGTAACCACTCTAAGTTGATATTTCAACTTCCATTCGTTGATATTTGTGATATCACAAATCCCGGAAAATATGCGTTGTAGTCCAAACGAGTCGTTCGTTGTAGTTTTTGAAAAGTGATTTCTGTTGGAATAAAATATCTCCTTTTGAAGTGGACTTTGAGCTTTATAACTTTGCAGATCTTTTTTATGCTCAAACAGCAACATTACAGACTAACTAAAGTTGAAAAAGTGAGAAAGCATAATAGTACAAAATTTAAATATTTTATAATACCAATAAGTTTCATTGGCATCACCATATAGTGTAAAACATCTGTTACTGTCAGCTTGTTTCAAACTGCAACATAAAATATGGGTCAAACATGGCTGTTCAATCAAAACAAACTATTATGCATTATTTTTTTTATAAACAAATATAACAATGACCACAAATAACAGACATAAGTCTAGAGAAAAACATAAGGAAAACAAATTGATATAACAAATCAAAAAAATTATAATAAAATCTCAGGACTCCATGATGTAAGGGTAAAAAAAAGAGATCAGTAGCTGTGTTTACATGGACCCTACTAATCCAATCGTAATAGGACTAGAAGCACAATCAGAATAAAAAAGTTAAATGTAAACACGTCAATCGGATTGAATTGGCCAGATCCGACTAAAATTTCGATCGGATTGTAAGGGGTGGTTTATTCCTTTTGTAATCCGAGCGAGGGGACATGTAAACAATTGATCGGATTGAAAACCGAAACTGGAAAGTACTGCGCATGCGCAGTGACGTAGAAATAGCATAATGACGTATGACGCACGGAACGAGCTGTTCTTCCTGGTGAATAAAGTGTCATAAATCGTGTCCAGTCATTATAAAACTCCCCTTTCACTCAGC
>NW_015544234.1:188116-204851 GCF_001515605.1 Sinocyclocheilus anshuiensis
GAGCTTTGTAACTTCACAGATCTTTTTTATGCTCAAACAGCAACATTACAGACTAACTAAAGTTGAAAAAGTGAGAAAGCATAATAGTACAAAATTTAAATATTTTATAATACCAATAAGTTTCATTGGCATCACCATATAGTGTAAAACATCTGTTACTGTCAGCTTGTTTCAAACTGCAACATAAAATATGGGTCAAACATGGCTGTTCAATCAAAACAAACTATTATGCATTATTTTTTTTATAAACAAATATAACAATGACCACAAATAACAGACATAAGTCTGGAGAAAAACATAAGGAAAACAAATTGATATAACAAATCAAAAAAATTATAATAAAATCTCAGGACTCCATGATGTAAGGGTAAAAAAAAGAGATCAGTAGCTGTGTTTACATGGACCCTACTAATCCAATCGTAATAGGACTAGAAGCACAATCAGAATAAAAAAGTTAAATGTAAACACGTCAATCGGATTGAATTGGCCAGATCCGACTAAAATTTCGATCGGATTGTAAGGGGTGGTTTATTCCTTTTGTAATCCGAGCGAGAAGACATGTAAACAATTGATCGGATTGAAAACCGAAACTGGAAAGTACTGCGCATGCGCAGTGACGTAGAAATAGCATAATGACGTATGACGCACGGAACGAGCTGTTCTTCCTGGTGAATAAAGTGTCATAAATCGTGTCCAGTCATTATAAAACTCCCCTTTCACTCAGCATCTGTGAAGTGGAGCAAGACAACGTCCCACCAGTCCTTGTTTAAGACTCTCATCAACAGACGACTGGTTTTGGTGCAGGAAGGGGCACTTTTACTGCTTTATAAAGTAGGCAGCACTGCACAACAGTTTATGTGCTGGTCGTCGCCTAATTAGGACCCAAAGTAGATAAATACCACGTGTGCTTTTTAAAACAGTATTGGACAACAGCAGGAAACGTTAGGTTACTTGCGTAACCCCGGTTCTCTGAGAACAGAGCGAGGTATCTCACTATGGGAAACGCCCCAGGCGTGATAAGACTATGGAATGGGAATGATATAGCCAACTCCCGAAACGCATGCTTTCCGTAGCCGCCGAACAGACCTGGCAAGAACGAACGATAACCTTTCAATTCTCCAAAGAGCCAACATTGAGAACTGCATGAGCCATAGAAGGCACAGTGACATCCAGACGGTAAAATCTGATAAATGTATGAGGGGAAGCCGAGCTTGCCGCTGCACAAATATCTCCTACCGAAATCCCCTTAAACAATGCCCAAGCCAGAAAAAAACATGTTTACAGCCTGGTTCAAAAAATGATTTTGGTCTATATAGCTAATTTTGCCCTTCATGACAACTGTGAGGGGAGTGAATTTTTTTATAACTCATCCGTTTAAATTATATTAAGCCTTAAAGTTCTGCATAATTAAGGGCGTGGCCACTTGAGTGACAAGTGGATTGCCGCTGCTGTCTCCACCGTCGAGCTAGGTGGGCGTGGTTTCAGCAGTCAGCTCCCGCCTCTTTGCCCATTTTCGATTATCCGGGAGTGACGCGCTGCCAAGATGGCGATGGCTGGCTCCACCTACTTTAGGCTTCAAAACGCTCGTCAGAAGTCTACGGGTTATGTCACGGACACTACGTCCATGTTTTAATACAGTCTATGATCCAGACGGTAAAATCTGATAAATGTATGAGGGTAAGCCCAGCTTGCCGCTGCACAAATATCCCCTACCGAAATCCCCTTGAACAATGCCCACAAGGTAGCCATACCCCTTGTTGAATGAGCCCTTAAGCCCGCTGGGGAATGAAGACCCATAGATGTATAGGCCAATTCAATCGCCTCCACCATCCAATGGGAAAGGCGCTGTGAGGGGATCGACTTACCCTTACATTGAGTGGCCCATGAAACGAATAACTGATCATTCTTCCTGAACGATCGTGTCCTGTTTACATAATAGCGTAACGCTCGTACAGGACACAAAGTGTGGAATTTCCGTTCCTCCTCCAAAAGAAAAAGGAGGGGGGTAAAAGGCACGCAACTCCAAAGCAGAGCAGTTATAAGCTGAATCACTGACTTTGGGAACGAACGCCGGGTTAGGCAGTAACGTAACCTTGCTGTTATCTGGACTAAAATCCAGACATGCCCGATGAACCGACAAAGCATGCAACTCACACACTCGCTTAAAGCTGAGACTAAAGCTAGTAAGACCGTTTTCAGAGATAGGAGCTTAATATCCACACTCTCCAGAGGTTCAAATGGGGCCCGAGTTAAAGCATTCAGAACCATGGACAAGTCCCATGACGGGACCAGATGCTTAGATACTAATCCAGACATTCCCGATGAACCGACAAAGCATGCAACTCACACACTTGTTTAAAGCTGAGACTAAAGCTAGTAAGACCGTTTTCAGAGATAGGAGCTTAATATCCACACTCTCCAGAGGTTCAAATGGGGCCCGAGTTAAATCATTCAGAACCATGGACAAGTCCCATGATGGGACCAGATGCTTAGATACTGGTCTCAAACGCCAGTATTCCCAAGGGAACCCCTGTCTGGAATAAACAGGGATCTCTCCACTGATGAAGAGCCATCACGCACTCCGCGTGTATTCTTACTCTGCGCGCGAGGTGCCGACGAGGACACAGACGTCTCGCTGCTACCCATCGCTGGAAGTCTCTCATTTTCAGCAAACCTAGCGGGACCACAGACAGCGACGAAGTCATCATGCCCAAAAGGCAGAGACAGGTCCTGAACGATACCCAATTTCCCTTGCAAAAGCACTGATAAAACACCATTATTCTCCTTTCCGAGAGCATAGCACGGTATTCCACAGAGTCTATTCATAAGCCCAGATACTCTATCTCCTGAGATGGAATCAGCTGTCTTTTGGCATAGTTGATTCTGAACCCCAGACTCATTAGATGAGACGTGAGCATCTCTGTGTTCCGTTCCGCGCACTCCCGCGAGTGAGCGCATATCAGATAATCGTCCAGATAAGCAGATATTCTGAGCCCCTTGTGTCTCAGCGGTGATAACGCTGTCTCTATGCACCTGCTGAACACGCGAGGAGCAAGTGCTTGTTTAGAGCGCGTAGGTCCATTATTGGGTGTAAACCCCCGTCTTTCTTTGGAATTAGAAAATAATGGGAGTAATAGCCTTTCTGAGTTTTCCCCACTGGAACTCGTCTTATTTTTTCTTTAAGAGGGAGGATATTTCTGCTTCTAACACCCGAGCTGAATCCCGCTACGTGAGGTGCGTAGATTGAGATCCGTTATGTTGCAGATCTCCTCCCAGACCCCCGGGTTTGGATTGCCGGCGTCCAGCTGAGTGCCCAGCTCCTCCAACAACTCGGCTTGATAGGCCGTCAACAACGAAGTGACGTTAAGTGCCCGCACCGCCAATGCTGAGGATTTATACATTTTTTGGTACATGGAAGCGGTGAAGCGTTCCATTTTCCCAGCGCGGCCTGAGGGTGCTTAACACCCATGCACGCGATACACATCGGATGCAAATCCCTGCCTGAGATCATAAATCCACAAGCTGCCGGACACGAGCGCGAAGGGACATCCTTCCCTTTCTCCGCTGCGACCTTGGACCCCGACATGGTGAGTAGAATAATCTTAGCTCGCCTTAACGCATTAGCTAGAAAAAACTCAGTAACGAGTAGAGAAATCCACAACCGAATTTAACTGCACTGCGTTCGGCAACGTCTACCTACGTCAGAACAGATGCTAAAAGAAAATGTTCACGGGGAAGAGAACAAGAATGCCGTTTTCGGGGATCACAGCCATATATATATGGAGGGGGTGGGCTCCTTGTCATGAGCTGTGATTGGTCCGTCCTTCGGACAGACGTGGGGTAATTGGTGCTTCCATAGTCTATCACGCCTGGGGCGTTTCCCATAGTGAGATACCGAGCGATTGTTTGAAAGAGAACTAGTGATGTTACGAACATCACTACACCGAAGCTTCGAAGCTTGTATCAAAAAAACAACACATTACACATTGAAGCACTGTATCGGAGCTTGATTCGTTTTGAGAAATGCACGTGATCTATGACATCACTATTCCTATGGTATCCGTAAACAGCGATTGAGTGTACAACTATTTCTGAAATTCAGTGCCGTCAAGGCTATAATGTGATTGGTTATTAAGGCACATGTGATCTAAGTTGACCGTTACACTAGGCTTGTTTGAGATGCGCCTCGCCTCGCCTCGCCTCGCCTGAAATGAAGGCGAGAGTAGGTGGCTGCAGTGAGGGGCTGCGCTGACCAAAAGCACGATGGGAAACGACTTGCTGATGACACAGCTTAATGCTCATTGGTTCAAACAACCATGATGTTGCGTTCTCTTCTAAAATGTTTTATTTTTTTATCTGATATCATGTGATTGTGTTTAAATTATGCATGAATATTCCCACTATGACAGTGCGATCTCTGTGTGAGATATGTGATTGTCATATTTCTAAAAAATTCTAAAATACACATTTGTATTAAAGTAAAAATGGATGATAGATACGTCTTTCGAATGGAATTAACCCTTTCAATGGTAAGTTTAAAATATTATAACTGACCCCCAAGAGTGAGTTTTTTTAAGGCGACCGTTATTTTTTTCCAGACTCTCCAAGATGGCGCCGTTGTATGTGGCTTGCCGTCTTTCGCTTGCTGCGATGTCTTCTCACCCCCGTCGACGCCACGTCGACGCTTTGTGCGCTCACGGGCCTAGGCGCTTGTGCTGCAGACAGGATAGCGTCATCCTCCTCATCATCCGGCTCCTCTCGGAGGCGGCGAGCTAACATCTCCTCATCCTCCTCCTTGTCTCCCTCCACCTTATCGCCTTCCGCAAGCAGCTGCTGGTCGAAAAGCGGCGTAAACTCAGGAGACTCTGAATCCATAATATCCCCCCACGAAGAAAGATCCCGTGGGGGAGAGGGTTGGACCCCTTTGTCGAAGGGAATAGAACCAGATCATCTTTAGAAGATGCAGCCACCCGAAGCCTTCTTTCCAAGATCCTGGCTGGCATTACACGCCAGCGCGGCCTGAGGGTGCTTAACACCCATGCACGCGATACACATCGGATGCAAATCCCTGCCTGAGATCATAAATCCACAAGCTGCCGGACACGAGCGCGAAGGGACATCCTTCCCTTTCTCCGCTGCGACCTTGGACCCCGACATGGTGAGTAGAATATTTGTTCTTATTTTATTACTGACTGCTTGCTTACTTGTCATTTTTTATTCAATTCAAAGTTTGAAATCAAGCTATCTCGTGCTACTGCACCAAAATTACCCCACTGTAAAATTAAAAAAACACTGAGTGAAAAAATTTGTGAGATAGCTAATTATAATGGTAATTAAATCATGTTTACCTATGTATAAAAGCCTACATTAAAATCATGTCATATATATTGGTCTCTTCATTAGAAATTAGCCTACTGATTGCCACCATTGATGGACAAACATTTTTAATAATATAAAAAATATCTGTATGACATTATATTCTGCAGTTCCGGCATTACACGACGTGCACGCAACTGTCCGCATCCGCCAGTGCGGCCTGAGCGTGCTTAACACCCATGCACGTGATACACATCGGATAAATACACAAGCTGCCGGACACGAGCACGAAGGGACATCCTTCCCTTTCTCCGCTGCGACCTTGGACCCCGACATGGTGATTTCCAAAAGGTGCCGCGACTAAAAAAAGGTTGGGAAACACTGCCCTAAAGAACCGACAAAAGGGAAGAAAAAAATTAAAAGAAACGAACAAAAAAACATAAACATCCCACAAGAAGATACATTAAGGCTGGTGATACTCATCTCTGCAATCCCGCTCTATTTCACCCTCAGATCTCCTGGGCCCTAGGACATCAGAGAGAGGGAAAGACACCGCAGACACTACACATAAACCTTTACACACATGAAAGAGCACTGGCAATCAGATTATCTTTGCCACGTATATGTTTGATCTGTAGGTGGAAAGATTGTAAAATAAGACTCCATCTCATAATTCTTTGGTTTTTACCACGCATTCGGCCCAAGAAGGTCAAAGAGTTGTGATCAGTGTACACAATAATGGGTCCACAAATTTAGCTCAAATAAACCTCAAAAGGTTGAACAGCCAATACAAGAGCTAAAGCCTCTTTTTCAATGGTGGAATAAGCCTGTTGATGGCAATAATTTTTTTATTTTTTTTTTAAATAGCTAACCAGATGTTCAATTCCATCAGCATCTTTTTGTAAAAGAACAGCACCACAAGCACTGGCATCCACTACGAGAAGAAAACGTTTCTGGAAATTAGGTGCAACCAATACAGGAGCGTTAGCCAAGAGAGTTTAGCATTATGGGAATAAGCCTGTTGATGGCAATAATTTTTGTATTTTTTTTTTAAACAGCTAACCAGATGTTCAATTCCATCAGCATCTTTTTGTAAAAGAACAGCACCACAAGCACTACCACATCCACTACGAGAAGAAAACGTTTCTGGAAATTAGGTGCAACCAATACAGGAGCGTTAGCCAAGAGAGTTTAGCATTATCAAAGGCATACCGACATTGACCAGATAAATGGTTTCTTTGGACTCAACAAATAAAAGCAGTCAACTACACTTGCAAAATTCTGACAAAACCCTCGACAATAACCTACTATTCCTAAGAATCGATGGAGTTCACGACGGGTAGCAGGTGTAAGGAATTTTCCAATAGCATCAACTGCAGCATCACTGGGTTTTACGCAACCCTGACCCACCACCTTAACCAGATAGGTTACAGTAGCTTTTCCAAAGTCACATTTGGCAAGGTTGATGGTTAGATTGGCTTCGGCCAGATGTACAAAAAGCTCTCGAATTTGGTCAAGATGTTCAGATCAAAAAGAACTAAACAAATCAACATCGTCTAAGTAAGCCTCGCATCTCGACAATCCATACAGTTCTTGATTTACCATCCGTTTAAATGTAGCGGGAGTGTTTCGAACCCCAAAAGGCATGACAGTGTACTGCAGGAAGCTATTGGGTGTAAAAAAAAGCGGACAGTTCCTTAGCACGAGATGTCAAGGGCACTTACCAATAACCTTTCAGAAGATCGAATTTACTGACAAACTCTGCAGAGCCAACACGAGCAGCACAATCATAAATTCTGGTTAAGGAATAAAAATCAGGTTTTGTATGGGAATTAAGCTTCCTGTAGCCTGTACAAAAACGATATGAATTATCGGACTTACTCACCAAGATGCATGGCAGAACCCAGCAATAGTTCTTGGAGTTCTCCAATTATGGGCGAGTAAATAATCCACTTCTTTCTGAAGTAGTTCCCTTTTTATGGGGTTGACCTGATGTAGCAAATCAGCTCAAAAGGGAAATGTATATTTATGATTAATTACAATTATTTATATCAACTGCCAGTAGTAACTGTAGCAGAATTAAATTGCCCTCATTCAGTGTACATTCATATCAACTCTAGGAAAAGTTATTTTCGTGGCCACAGAAAATACTTTCATACAGTATTAATGCATTAGAGCATGTAGAAAAATTGGAATCGTAAAGGGACATTAATTTGCAAGGCAGAATCAGAAACTCATGTAATTTGTGCACAAGAGTTTTATTAAAGGTCCCATGACATGCTGCTTTTTAGATGCTTTTATATAGGCCTAAGTGGTCCCTAGTACTGTATCTGAAGTCTCTTTCCCAAAATTCAGCCTTGGTGCAGAATTTCAGCCACTACGAGCCAGTCCCACAATGAGCTTTCCTTAGGACGTGCCATTTCTGTGTCTGTAGCTTTAAATGCTAATGAGGAGGAGAGAGGCGGGGCAACTGCCATGCTTCGCTCGTTTGCAAGCCATGAGGTCTCTCGAGGAAAATTGGGAGTTTCTTCCCAGTGGAAAGTGAAAAAGAGCTAAGAGATACATCAGCCGAGATCCTAGGATCTTTGGTGAATGGAGAGTCAAGGCCCGAGGCCTGGCGCAGACTTAGGGTGTCCTTAGAGGATTTTAGCTCACATCCTCATCTTCTCAGAATCTAACAGAACCGCAGACTGGAGGCGGGTCACTGATGTGAGGCCTTCATAACACACACACAAAACAGTATACAATTCAAAAGGCAATATACGAGAACAGTAATGGTATACACAATGTCCTGAGAAGATGTGTGTTCATTCACAGAAAGGTTTTCCTATGAATTAATTATAGAAGAGTCCATTTTGCTGTGCATTATGTGTCTTTTCTATGGAAAATATAGTGGGAGGGAGAACTCTCAACATGCCATTAGGTCGTAAAGTCTATCTGGTCTAGCAAAGGTGTCATGGTTGCCATGGTAACCAGGGTCCTGGGCCTCGTTCACAGACATCTTGGCACCCAGTATGTTTATTGGGTGAGGGGTCTGTGAATGTTTGTTAATCTAATGAATAATTGATTTGTTAAATCAAATGCAAAATGGTGTGTCTGATTGGTCCAGACGCTACACTGATACGGATGTTGTTTTACAGGTTGAGCTGTTCCAATGTTAATGTCATGCTCAATGACATGAGTTCGAGTAGGGACATCAGATGATGACAAATGATGAGTAAGATTAGCAAAGATTTCAGAATTGTTAAGTCTTCCTTCCACTACTTCTCGAGAAGATCCCTTAATTTCCCCTGTATCTACTGGACCCAAATTCTCACCGTTTCTTCAGATACTTCTGAAGTGCCCTGACCAACAGATAAAGTAGTTGATACAATATCAACAGACAAAGAGGTTACAGGAGTGAGGAGTCACATAAGATTTTAATAAATTAATATGACAAACCTGTAATTTCTTCCAGTGATCAGGCGTATTTACTAAATAGTTGTTATTGGGAAAACATTTTGCAACCCTATAAGGTCCAGTAAATCTAGCCTGGAAAGGACTAGTCAAAATGGGTAATAAAGCCAACACTTTGTCACCTACTTGAAATTCTCTGAATTTAACCTTGCAGTCGAACAATCTCCGCATCTTCTCTTGAGATTTACCTAATTTTCATTGTCTCCACTTTATAGTGTCACTCAAAGAACAAACATCATCATGGCCATCACAATGAAATGGATTTTCAGATATGGAACCAGACTTTTACACCTTGCCGTCAACAACAGGCTGTAGATATAGACATAGAACTATTAGCTTCAATATTAGTGACCACAACACTACATTCTGGCTGGGAGGAATTCACAGAAGAAAAAAAAGTATCACTAAGAACTTTCCTTTTCATCCAATATCATCATCTTAGCCTTGGCTCGAGTGATCGCACAAGCAGGGAATAAGTTAGGACAGTTAGAGGAGTCATCCATTTTCTTTACAATAGAAACTACTATTGTTTCTACTATCTGGCTTTTCCCACACATTTTCTCCTGCTAAATTGTTGCCAAGTATAAAGGTGACACCAGGAACAGGTAGCACTGCACGAACTTCAACGACAACATTACCTGACACAAGTTTTGAGGTGAGATGTATACGGTGTAAAGGAACTTCTACAAAACCCCATCTCAAACCCTCACACCAGTATGCGGGTTCCAGTAGCAGTACTATCAGAAAAAGGCAGGTGTCCTTCCAGTAAAAAGGACTGCGTGGCCCCAGTATCTCGAAGGATACAAACAGGAACATTCTTCTCGGAGCCAGGCAAAGACACAGTCCCCTATGTATGAAATGGTGCATAATCACTATGACTCTTCGCATTCTCAATCTCCACCTCAGAGATATCCCTCTACTTGTTTTGTTTTTGTACAACTTGGACAGGACTATGGTTCTCACATGATGAAAAGAATAAACCAACAGTTTTAGCAGATTTCTCTTTCTTTTTAAGAACTGTATAATCACAAATGTTATGTCCTGCCCTTTTACAATAGAAGCACACAATCTCTCCTTTCATGCGTGCATTAGCGACAGCATGTTCAGTAGAAGAACTAGAAACAACATTCTGACGTACTACAGTCACTTTGCTCTTATTTAAAACACTCATCTTAGGTCTAACATTATAAGAATCATTTAAATGGCTAGTCGAACCTCGGTGAGTAAGGACGAATTCATCAGCCATGAGAGCAGCATCTGACAATTTACTCACCTTATGCTCATTTAAATACATCGCAACAGCATTCGGTACGCAATTTTTCAACTCTTCCAAAAGAATCAACTCCCTGAGCTGTTCTTTAGTAGTTACTTTCATTGAGGTACACCAACGATCAAACATGTTCTCTCTTTCTCTGGATAATTCAAGATAAGTGCTCTTCTCAGGTTTTAAAAAATTCTACATTTCTGGCGATATGCCTCAGGTGCTAATTCATACGCTTGCAATAATGCAGTTTCAACGGTTTTATAATCACTGCTTTGCTCAACAGTCAGCGCTGAATGCACATCCTGTGCTCTCCCTGTTAACACACATTGAAGCAATAATGTCCAAAATTCTCTGGGCCACTTGTGACTCAGCGACACGTTCAAAATGAGAAAAATATACGTTTGTTTCAATGTACTTATAGAGTGAAATTCTACATTCCTTTTTTGTAAACCATTCTTATCTTAATGTCATGTCTTGTTACCACAGTAACCAGAGGGTGTTAGTTTGGGGGTAGTTCACATAACTCTTAACATATAGTTTGCTTGTTGGGTGAGGATAATAATCTTCTAATATTTTATACCAGGGATGTCTAATTCAGTTCCTGGAGGGCCACAACACTGCAGAGTTTAGCTTCAACTCTAATTAAGCACACCTCAGTCAAGGTCTTCATTACTTGAAAACTAAAGGTAGGTTTGCAGCAGGTTGGAGCTGAACTATGCAGGACTGTGACCCTCTAGTTGCTGAGTTTGACGCTTCTTTTTTTTTTTTTTAGAAATAAATGGCAGATTTGGCCATTATTGATTTCTCTTCTACTGTTGCTTTTAAGTGGGTGTTAACTTGTATTTATCTCTTTTCACCCAAGATCTGAAAGAAGAGAGTGAAGAACTGAATGAAATACAAGACAAAGATCAGTTTAAGAAACATGATTTCGTAACTGCAATCTGTGAGCAACTATATGATTTTTGTCCAAAGACTTTGACACGAAAAAGGGCTCAAAATACTGGAACTAGATGTCATTTCACCTGCCAACAATATGAAAAGAGTTTTGATCAACGTGGAAAACTTCAAGTCCACATGAGAATTCACACCGGAGAGAAGCCTTACTCCTGCAAACTGTGTGGAAATAGTTTCCCTAAAAAGGGAAACCTTAAAAGGCACATGATAGTTCACACTGGAGAGAAGCCTTTCACCTGCCCTCAATGTGGAAAGAATTTTACACATAAAAACACTCTTAATGACCACATAAGAATTCACACTGGAGAGAAGCCTTTCACCTGCCAACAGTGTGGAAAGAGTTTCATTCAAAAAAGATACCTTAAAAACCACATGGTAATTCACACGGGAGAGAAGCCTTTCACATGCCCTCAGTGTGGAAACAGTTTTACTCAACAAGGAAACTTTAAAAGGCACATGAGGATTCACACTGGAGAGAAGCCGTTCACATGTTTTCAGTGTGGAATCAGTTTCACTCAGCAAAGAAGCTTAAACAAGCACATGAGAATTCACACCAGAGAGAAGCCTTACACCTGCCCTCAGTGTGGAAAGAGTTTCATTCAAAAAAGATACCTTAAAAACCACATGACAATTCACACGGGAGAGAAGCCTTTCACATGCCCTCAGTGTGGAAACAGTTTTACTCAACAAGGAAACTTTAAAAGGCACATGAGGATTCACACTGGAGAGAAGCCGTTCACATGTTTTCAGTGTGGAATCAGTTTCACTCAGCAAAGAAGCTTAAACAAGCACATGAGAATTCACACCAGAGAGAAGCCTTACACCTGCCCTCAGTGTGGAAAGAGTTTCATTCAAAAAAGATACCTTAAAAACCACATGACAATTCACACGGGAGAGAAGCCTTTCACATGCCCTCAGTGTGGAAACAGTTTTACTCAACAAGGAAACTTTAAAAGGCACATGAGGATTCACACTGGAGAGAAGCCGTTCACATGTTTTCAGTGTGGAATCAGTTTCACTCAGCAAAGAAGCTTAAACAAGCACATGAGAATTCACACCAGAGAGAAGCCTTTCACCTGCCAACAGTGTGGAAATAGTTTCAATGAAAAAGGAATCCTTAAAACGCACATGAGGATTCACACCGGTGAGAAGCCTTGCACATGCCCTTAGTGTGGAAACTGTTTTACTCAACAAGGAAGCTTTAACAGGCACATGAGGATTCACTCTGGAGAGAAGCATTAAATTCCCACAAAGTGTGTGGAAGAACTTCTGAACAAAACTAAACCTTTTCACATATCGCATGAACAGTTACACTAATGAGAAGCTGTTTACATTTGATTAGTGTGGACAAAAATTCAGAAATCAAGCAACCCTTAATAAGCACGAGACTTCACGCTGGAGAGAGACCTTTCACGTGTCTGTATGAAATGTGTTTCACAAATCAGAAAGACCTCAAACATCATTTACCAACTCTTTTCTGGAAAGCCATTGCCACGCTCCTCAGTGTGACGAGAGGTTTACAAAACGGAGCTATTTCAGAAATGACCTGCACATTCACTCTGGAAGAAGGCGATTTAATTATGATACGTGTAATAAAAGTTTATTTTGCCATCACACAAATACACCTGAAAAGCATATGTGAGATCCTATTTGTTCTTTGTGTGGAAAGAGTTTTAAATAGATCTGCAATATAAACTGGCACTAGATCAAAGTATTGATACACAGAAATTTTGGCGACCAAATTAGCAAAAGTCCTTTTGGAGGGCTGAAATCATTAACTGAAACAGTAACAATTCATTAGTTATTTGTCACGATTAGTCTTGGTTTTGGTGTCATTTTCATGGGCTTTTAGTTTTGTTGTAAGGCTGGGATGATACGCTTATCTCAGAAAACAGTACTATCACAATACTTGGGTGCTGAATTGATTTGTATTCTATCCTATATATGAATTATACAATTATTGCAATATATTGTGATTTTTGTTTGCTTTTTTTTTAACACTAGTCCATGGGGAAAAGTTGAATCTTACAGACCGTTTGTGATGTAAAAGATACGCTTTAATAGGCACAGTTTGATACTCCTTTGTAGAAATAAATGGCAGATTTAGGCATTATTGATTTCTGTTCTACTGTTGCTTTTAAATGGGTGTTAACTTGTAGTTGTCTCTTTTCACCCTAGACCTGAAAGAGGAGCGTGAAGAACTGAATAAAATGCAAGATAAGGATCAGTATAAGAAACATCATTTCATGCCCGGACAAAAATCATTTAGTTGCTCACAGACTGCAAAGACTTCTTCACAAAAAATAGTTCAGAAGGCCAGATCTAGAAGTAATTTCACCTGCCAAGAGTGTGGAAAGAGTTTTGACCATCAAGGAAAACTGAAAGTCCACAAGAGGATTCACACTGGAGAAAAGCCTTACAGCTGCCAACAGTGTGGAAAGAGTTTCAATGAACATGGAAACCTTAAAGTCCACATGAGGATTCACACCGAGGAGAAGCCTTACACCTGCCTTCAATGTGGAAAGAGTTTTTCTCATAAAAGCGCTTTGAATGTCCACATGACAGTTCACACTGGAGAGAAGCCTTACACCTGTAAACTGTGTGGAAATAGTTTCCCTAAACAGGGAAACCTTAAAAGGCACATGGTAGTTCACACTGGAGAGAAGCCTTACACCTGCCCTCAGTGTGGAAAGAGTTTTACTCAACAAGGAAACTTTAACAGGCACAAGAGAGTTCACACTGGAGAGAAGCCGTTCACATGTGTTCAGTGTGGAAACAGTTTCACACGACAAACAAGCTTTAACAGGCACCTGAGAATTCACACCAGAGAGAAGCATTAAACCTGCGAACTGTGTGGAAGAAGTTCACGACAAAACTCAACCTTAGCTATCACATGAACAGTCACACTAGTGAGAAGCTGTTTACATGTGATCAGTGGAAAGAGCTTCAGACATGAAGCAACCCTTAATAATCACGAGGCTTCATGCTGGAGAGAGACCTTTCACGTGTCTTCAGTGAGAAATGTGTTTCATATATCAAAAAGACCTCAAACATCATTGTGGCAAACAGTGCAGGGGCCGAGAGCTGTGGGAACGGAGCGAGTTTCATGGAAGGAGATCCGGAAGCATAAAAGGAGGAGTGATGACAGTCCATGACGAGAGAGGACAGGCCTGGACATTGTTATGCTTTATTACGTTTTTATGTGGTGGTCGTCCGTGAGGGGCTGAATCAGACACTAAAGACTTAATCCGAATTGTGTCAAAACAGCGCAAAGAACCAAAACAACCAAAAAGGCCATGAGTCTCACACTGGACGACCATAAAACTGAGACCTGTCAGTTGGCACCACAAAGCCTGAGCTAACTAGTTACTCATCTATGGACGACTGAATAAACTAGATGACTGTATTAAAAGAACTCCTCCAGCGTTGTCAACTTTAGGCAGTTAACCCAAGATAAATGGGTCTGGAGACACACATTCTGAATCTCACAGGGAAAATTATAAGGCAAAAGTGGGATTTCCCTCACTCAAGATAAAGAGCTAAAGCCAGACTCCCTTTGACCTTTTCCTTCCTTGCATGACTGGAATCCTCTCTAAAACCCACAGAGACTGTCTTTACATATATAAAATAAAATGCTTCAGATCATTCCAAAATGAGGCTAAGAGGACTTAACTCCATATCATGTCACCCACATAATATGCTTTGAACCCAAGATTAATGCCATTATGAATAACTATTGAATCATTTACAGTGAGTATGTGGTTCTGGCATGATGTGAATGAAAATTATTTTTCCAAATGTTGATATCACTTAATTCTTGGTAAAAGCGTATCATATAATTTAGACTTGATTACTATAATGAGAATATTTCACAAGAGTGGGAAAACTAGGAACCATGTGAGTAAGAAGATAATGTTTTGATTTATATGAGGGGAGGAGAAACTCATGATGAACAAAAGCTGTCTGCCTCCTGTTTGCCTTGCCTTCACTATGTTCACACTGCTTGCCTGCTCGTGACCTGCTGCAAATCTACCATCATAAAGAAACCATCTAGTCTTGCCTTTTTTTTTTCTTTCTTTCTTTTACTTTGTTTCTTTTCTGGCGAGAGTCTCGTTTTCTAATTAGGGTTTGCTGCAAAGCCGTGTCTCTTACTTTGTCTTTGCCCGCCTCAAACTTTGACCAGCCTGCAGGACTCCACTTCCATCTTTCAGTCAACACCCATAGCCTCATTGAAAGCTCAATGTGAGGGTTAAATTAATGATTGACGAAAATTGCATACATGGCTAGAAACTTGGGATTTCTTACTCTTAAAGCTCATTCTTTCCTCACTTTCTTTCTGCAACTTAGGTGAATGTGTGAGTGTGTGTTTATGTGTTAGATTAGTTAACATCTATTAGAGTTGTTCAGTAGTCTTGTTTATATTTAAAAAGAACTATCTTGTGATTTGTGCTTTCAAGTTAATGTTTTAAACTGCCGATCTTGTAACTGTTCTAATAAATAATGGTTTCACTATACTTTGGATATTAAAGGGGTCATATGACGTTGCTAAAAATAACATTATTTGGTGTATTTGGTGTAATGCAATGTGTTTATGCGGTTTAAGGTTAAAAAAACACATTATTTTCCACATAATGTACATTATTGTTTCTCCTCTATGCCCCGCCTTTCTGAAACACGTAGATTTTTACAAAGCTCATCGGTCTGAAAAGCGAGGTGTACACTGATTGGCCAGCTATCCAGTGCGTTGTGATTGGCCAAATACCTCAAGCGTGTGATGGATAACCATAACCGATTATAACGTACTGATGCTTTTCTGACATAATTTCTCGCATACGCAGTGTTGGGAAGGTTACTTTGGAAATGTAATAGGTTACAGATTACAAGTTACCCTACTTAAAATGTAATAGTAGTGTAACTTTTTCAATTACTTTATTAAAGTAATGTAACTGATTACTTTTGATTACTTTTTGATTACTTTTCTAAATTTCTAATGAATGTTTATTTGCAACTGTTTGTTCATGTACTCATATATTGAGGCGGCAGAGGCTGAAAACATCGTAAGCTTCAGTAGGCCTATGTGTAATAAATGAAACCGCATGTCTGCGCCATTAAGTTCCACGAGGGGTGGACTGGGAAAAAAAATTCAGGCCGGGAAATCTCACGCTCATACACCCACAACAAATTCTGAAACATGGACAACCCTATTTTTTGTATGGACCTCACATAAAAAAAGGTTTAAATCCTTAGGATGGGGACATGCAAAATAATTTAAAGTTGTCTCCTGAACTGCACCTTCGCTTCCATTTTTCTTTGAACAGGTTCCACTTCAAAGCGCAGGCGTGTCTCATAGATGGTGCTCTCGCCGAAGTGATGGTGTCGACTACCTCTTCGGGTAGGTCACTCAGAACCTCCGCGTCCCGTCCAGGGACCAGACATGACCACCTTGTCGGTTGATGTACGCAAGGGTCACTGTGTTGTCCGTGCGGACTAGTACATGCTTGGCTCGTAAGCGCCCTTTGAGACGGCTCAGGGCAAGGTGCACTGCCAGCAACTCGAGGCAGTTGATGTGCCAGTGCAGTTGGGGCCCCGTCAGAGGGTATAGAGGGGGTTCTTGGAGCCTTAAGGAACCTGACGACCAGGTCATGCTTCCCCAGCGATCTCCCTTCTATGGGGTCGTGGTTAGCAGCGATTGCAGCGACATAAACTTTAAGGGTGGAGGGAGACAGCCTTCGCTCCAACCCCTGC
>NW_015544234.1:205549-213168 GCF_001515605.1 Sinocyclocheilus anshuiensis
GGTTCGTCCTCCCGATCCGCCCACTGCTGCTCACTGGCGAGAGAGGAGGGTGAGTGTGATACGGCTCTGGCTCGTCCACAACCCCCCGTCCCCTCAGGGGACCCAGAGGTAGAAGAAATTGCTATTTTGTTGAGTATTTGGGTACTACTGACTGCGAGGTCAGTGGCGGTAAAAAAAGGAAACAAAAGATTCTCCGCCCGGCCCTCCTCCGGGGGAGGGAGTGGTGCATTCACCATCTCCCGCGCATACGTGCTTTGAAGCGCTGCTGCGCAGAATGATCAGTGTATGACTAAGTACCGCGAGAGCGATAAGAGAGCAGACGGATCCTTATGCTTTCGCGGTTGATGTCCTACACACATCCTGCGCAGCGCTGCTTCAAATCGAACGCGCCTAATGGCGGAGGGAGGCGAGACACGAGCGCGAGTAATTAAAAATGCTCCAATTACTTTAAACATCTGGCCACATTTCGGCTTTTATGAACAACCTGAGCACGACCTGGAGAAGACACACGTTGTGTGTAAATCATGTCACGCACAATGAAATATGCAGGGGGTAGGTATGGGCAAATGAAGCCTCATGAAGCACTGAGGCTTTCCTATGACTGTTTCGGGAAAAGATTCAAAGCTTTGAGTGTCTCGAAAACAGCGCCATCTGGTGGTTCATAAAAAATATAGCAGCCAAAAGCCTGTGAAAGACGCTCCGTAGAACGAGGCATCTACCACATATTCCACAGATCAATTCAAGTTACGTGCACAAATAAAAGCCTAACAGTGTGTGTGTTTGTTGAATTTCTGTCTCTGCACAGTTTAACGGGTAAATTAATTTATCAATTTAATACCAGTATGAATATCAATATGATGTAATAGAAGAAGAAGAATGTACACATATGAATTGCATATGACAAATATTTAATTTTTCTGAAATATCTGACTGCTTGTATTTATTGACAAAATTGTATAAATGTGAAGCAAAATTGAAAATTGAGGATGCAGTGCATCGTCAATGCATTGTGATGCATCGTGATATCGAATTGAACCGAATCGATGACATGATAATCGCAACGTAACCGAACCATGAGACCAGTGTAGGTTCACACCCCTACTTACCATACTGTGATGCCGTGTGTCCCAGCGCGACAAGACAAAAACAGTAAAACCCATTATAAACGAGGCATTTGTTGCATCCAGTGGGGACATAATTACTGATTTTAATGACTTATACTGTCTTTTTACGCATTGTGTTGCGTATCGTGCTGCGTAAACAAAACCATGTCTGCATTTGTGATCGGAGAAACGCCAAACAAGCGCTACTCTACACTGCTCAAAACTCGCGTTTGAATCATCGGTGGCAAATTATTTAAATATGAAAATGTACTTACAGATTGTGAGTCAGAAGCGCCAGGCTGTGCTTGCAAAGTTGGAACTGCACCACTTTATAGAAACAGAATCTCACAGGAAACAGTCCTCGTCCGGTGATCCCCGTTTTATATTTTTGTTTTAGCTCGTTTTACCGCCCTGGATTTTACCCTTGAGTAAGTCTCCACTTTCTTGCTGGTCTGTTACTTGCCTTTATCTTTTGGGTTTTAAAAGGTCTGGGGCATTTCTTTCTAGTTTGCTCCTTTCCTACCCAATCAGTTTTTCTGGGTGTTTTTTTTTTTAGGTGCTCAGGCTAATGTGATCTTTAACATGGTCATGTGGGAGACGGGGCAGAAGGAATGATGCGCTGTTTTTGGCTGAATGTTTTTTCTCCGTTTGCCGTTTTTTTATAGTGCACGGCATTTCAGTCTAACTTGTACCTTTTACCATCATTATGTTTTCTACAATGGCTCTGTGCTACTCATCTGAGGAGCTTCATCATTTGAACCTGTCATCACCTTTACAAGCAGGAATTTCCAAATCTTGTGTTGCGTTGGGGATTGCTTGTCATCCATGCTATATTCATCAAGGCTCACATCGAACTGTCAGTTTTTCTCACACTTCTGCTGACAACTTCATACCCTCTTTTTGGTCTTCCTCTTGTGCTAGTTCTAGCACTGGAACTACAGCTAACTTCTGTAACCTAAAACCTTTGGAATATTTTTCAACATGTTCACCATTCACGTTCCTGGACGGCACGCAGCCCTGCAGAGTTTAGTTCCAACCCTACTCCAACACACACACCATGTCGTTTTCAAATAAGCCTAAATGACATGATGAGCTGGATCAGGTGTGTTTAATTAGGGTTGCATCTAAACTCTGCAGGGCTCCGGCCCTCCAGGAACTGAGTTTGACACCCCTGATCTAGACGTTTTGATTCTTCTACTGCTAGGTCTTTCATTGATGTCTATTTATCTTCTCAAACCCCTAATCTTGGTGAAACTCTTTCCTCCTGTGTTCATCCTGATGATCTGGTTGACCTTTTTGACAGTACCTGCAGTGCTACATTAGACTTAATTTCGCCTCTGAGGTTACAAAAATCCAGTGGTGAAGAAAGTGCAGCCCTGGTTAAATGGGCCCACTCGCGTGGTCAGATAAGAGTGCAGGCGTGCTGAACGCAGGGTGAGGAAAGACACACTTTATAAATCGTACAGAATGTTCAGGGAGTGTCTTAAGCAGTATCAGAATGCTGTTAGGGAGGCACAGTTTAAATAAATGTCTGATTTAATTGCACAAAATTCTAAGGTTCTTTTTAGCACAATTAACACCCTTATAAATCCCTCTTCTAGTGTTCTACCTGAGGTTTCTACTGACCTGTGTGATCAGTTTTTAACAAATTTTATCTATAAAATTCAGGGTATTCGTTCTAATATTCCATCTCAGAGGTTTTCATCCCTAGAAATGTCCCGTGACAGTGCTCTCTCACTTTTTCAACCTGTGTTGCCCTCAGAGCTTCATCATATTGTTTCTAGTATGAAATCCTCTGTTTGCCCTTCTGATGTTTTGCCTTCACATATTTTTAAAGATTTTTTTTCAGTTCTAAGTCCAGTTGTGACTGCCATTGTTAATAGTTCATTGGTCAATGGGGTGGTACCTACTAACTTCAAACATGCAGTACAACCGTTTTTTTTTAAATACTAATTTAGATCAGCATGACTTGAATAACTACAGACCCATTTCAAAACTGTCTTTTATTTCCAAAGTTCTAGAAAAAGTTGTTTACTATCAGATCTCTTCAGACCTGAGTGCTTTTAGTATTTTTGACAAGTTTCAGTCTGGTTTCAGGGCACTAAACAGTACTGAATCTGCTTTGCTGAAGGTTTTAAATGACATCTTACTCATTCTGGATGCATTTTAGTCTTGCTTGATTTAAGTACAGCATTTGACACTGTAGATCACGATACCCTTTTACATAGATTAGAACATGTAGCTGGGCTTCGAGGCCCTGTGCTGGAGTGGTTTGCCTCTTACCTCAAAGGGAGAAAGTTTTCTGTTAAAGTAGGGAATTGTTTTTCTTCCCATGCTACAATACATTATGGTGTACCCCAGAGCTCCATTCTGGGTCCTCTTCTGTTTGCACTATATTTACTTCCACTTGGTCAAATAATTCAGAGACACAATTTATCAGACCACTTCAATGCAGATGACACTCAGCTTTACTTTCCTATCAAAAATAAGTTAAAATTGCTATCTTTGCACCACCAGATTTGACCTCTGACATAGTTAATCAGCTTGGTTCTCTATCTTCAAATGTTCATGACGGTGTCAAAAATTGTAGTTTCAATAAGCAGATTAGTGCTATTGTTAAAAGAGGTTTCTTTCAGCTAAGATCTTTTGCCAAAATCAAGATGATGCTCTCTAAGAAAGACTTTGAGGTGATAAATGCATGAATAACAGTTTCAAAGTTGGATTAGTGTAACTCTTTATTACCTGGGTTTGCCTAATTCCACTGTAAATCGTTTGCAGTTGGTTCAAAACGCAGCAGCCAGGCTATTGACTGGCACTAAAAAGTGTCAGCACATTACTCTGCTTGCCTCTCTCCACTGGTTACCGGTTAAGTCCCGGATTGATTTTAAAATTTAGCTTTTTGTTTATAAAGCTTTTCATGGACTTGCCACTCAGTATATCAGTGATCTTCTTGTCCCGTACATTACTCTGCTTGCCTCTCTCCACTGGTTACCGGTTAAGTCCCGGATTGATTTTAAAATGTTGCTTTTTGTTTATAAAGCTTTTCATGGACTTGCCCCTCAGTATATCAGTGATCTTCTTGTCCCGTACAATGCCTCAAGCTCCTTACGTTCTTTCAATCATCTTCTTCATTCTGTTCCTCGCTCACATTACAAAACTAAAGGTGACCAGGCTTTCTCGGTGGCTGCTCCCAGACTCTGGAACAGTCTCCCTCTCAATATTAGATCTTCCTCTTCTGTTTCTATTTTTAAATCTTCCCTATATACTTATCTGTATTCTTTATGTTTTAAATGAGGGTGTTTATATTTTTACATTTGTCTCCAAGGTTTTGATCCAGTGTTAATTCTGTTTTAATTTTGTTCTAGTTTTGTTTTACTACCTCTGTACAGCACTTTGGTTGCAACTTCTGTTGTTTTGAAATGTGCTTTATAAATTATTAAACTAAACTAAACATGACCTCTTCTATATACCCACAGGTGAATGTGTGTATGGGGTGAACAACCTGCTCACTTCACTACATACACCTAGAAAACATTTTAAAGAAAAAAAATATTTGAACAGTAATTATTTTGCAATAATTTAAATTATCGTTTAATTTAACCCAGTTGTCAAAACAGTCTGATGAAACAAGTTTTCGGTTATATTACTATCAGTTTACCAGAGTTTGGGAATGCACTTAAGTTATTGATGTTTCTGATTAAAGGGGACACACTGGATGCCCATTTTCCACAAGTTGGTATGATTCTTTAGGGTCTTCATGAAATGTCTGCAAAATACTTTGATTAAAATTCCTTAAAGGTCGTGTAAAACAACACCCTTTTTACCTTGTCAAAAACAGTTCTGTACACAGAGACCCGTTTCGGTGCATGTCTCTTTAAATGCTATTGAGCTACTGCTCATCCCAAAACAGTGGACAACATACAACTGGCTGAGGACGTAAATATGCAAATACTGGACAGTCCGTCAGCGGTCATGGGCAGGGCCAGAACAGTATGACGTCATCTTGCTCAGAAAATCAAAACGGCTTGATAATTGAGACTGTTTAGGTTTTTGGGGGATTAAAAAAAAATTAGTGAATGGATTTTCATCATTGTAGGGTGGACACATCGTAGAGTGTCCACCCACTGCTAAAGACAATTTTACATCCAAGTTCAAGTTGAGCTTTATTGTCATTCTGCTACATGTGGGGACATACAGTGGAACGAAATGTTTTGCCTCACAGGACCACGGTGCTACATAAATACAGACATACAACAATGAAGTAAAACAGTACAAACCTATACACAACTAACCTACTGACAGATTTTGACTATTAATATACTATATATGTTTACCTATACATAAACTAAAAAAATACAAACTGTACGAATGCTTCACATAATACTGTACATGTGCAAAGAGAAACATCGTAAGTCAAACAGCTGGCTGGGGAACAGTGCAAGATGATTTGTAGTGCATGAGCATGTAAACATACACATATTACTTAGTCTTTTGTGGGATTATGTACACACAGCAGTGTGTGTGAAAAGTGTCTAGTGCGCATAGAGGAGAGTGTGTTACTACAGGTGGTTTGTACAGGCCCACTCACCTGTGTGTAGCGCACTTCGAATTGCACAACAAAAAAAGAAATTTCAGACAGTTTTTCCTGTGATGTGGTAAGGTTGGGGGGTGGAGGAGGTGAGATGGTCCATGTTTCAGGAGGTAGGGGGTTTGTATGGGGTTTCAGAGGAGGGCGGGGTGATTTGAGTTCAGGGCTCTCACAGCCTGGGGGAAAAAGCTGTTGTGCAGCTGGTCAGCACGCTCTCAATGGTGCCCCTGTAGAATGTGGTGAAGATGGGTGGAGGGAGACTTGCTCTTTTCAGCTGGCAGAGAAAGTGTAGGCGCTGTTGTGCCTTCTTGGACAGTGACAGTGTGTTGGTGGTCCAGGTGAGATCCTCTGTGATGTGCACCCCCAGGAATTTAGTGCTGCTGACTCTCTCAACAGTCGAGCTCCACAGTTGAGCTGTCGATGGTCAGTGGGGGGTGGTCAACGGAGTTTCTCCTGAAGTCCATCACAACCTCCTTTGTCTTCCCCACACTGAGGGACAGGTTGTTAGTGCCACACCATTCAGCCGATGTCCCCTTTAAGAGAAACGGAGCATGTTCTGGTGGTCTCATGGTGGTCTTACACAGTGCCCCATTTTGAAAACATATATATTTGTATTAAATTTATTACATAACATTCACTTAGGGAACACATTCATATATAAAAACTGGTGTTCAGTATAAAACAGAAAATGTATGTACATGACAATATACAGTGGGGAAAAATATTTATTTGATCCTCTGCTGATTTTGTAAGTTTGTCCACTTACAAAGAAATTGTAATTTTCTGGGTCTGTCATTTTTATGGTAGGTTTATTTTAACAGATAGAGACAGAATATCAACCAAAAAATCCAGAAAAAAACATGATATAAAGGTTAGAAATTGATTTACATTTCATTTAGTGAAATAAGTATCTGATCCCTATATTTGAGCACTGTTGGTGCGATTATTCGGAAATGGAAGAAATACAAAATAACCATCAATTCAGGATCAGGAAAAATATGCAATATATGAAAATAATTGAAGACAAAATGTGTTTTACTATTTTAATTTTTGTTTTGAAAGTATGGTAAAAACTGGTAAAATGTACCAACAATCACATTTAAAAAATATACACTTTTTGATATACCATAAAAAAAATAATAAAAAAAAACAGGTAGCCCATCTGAATTAGGACATTTATTATTTATTATCCATCTAATAGTAGCCTACCAAAATCTTATTAACAGTAGAAGTTAAATCTTACTGTAGTCTTCAAATCTGGGTACTGTCTTACGTTTTAAAATCACAAAGGGAGTTTGGTCCCATCAGGCTAATGTGACAGTCACGACTCGTGTAGCTGTAAGGTTTTCTTTTTCTTTTGTTTTTACTCGCGATCTTTACAACACGCATTACATTACGTATTTCATGGCACACTCGTTTTATGCGTATTTGGCGCCACCTATTGTTGTGGGTGTATTATTGACATGTCAATAATAATAAGAAATGGACTGTTTCTCTAATTAATTCATAGGAAAACCTTTCTTTGAATGAACACGCATATCCTTCAGGTCATTGTGTATATTGTTACTGTCCTTGTATATTGTATTTTATATTGTATACTGTTTTATGCAGGCTTATGATAGAACCACTCGTTCATGTAATCTTACATATATGTAATCCTACCATGTTTAGTATCTATGAATTCGTCTTCTGATGATCTAAACGAGAGTGCATATTACATGCTGATACCTATGCAACATATTAGTGTTCTAAGAGTCTTTACTAGTTTGTGCATCAACACTCAAGCGAATTACATTTGCAAATTACCATGCCCTCACACAAAGGGTCGTAAAACCCTCCAGTAATTGCAACCACCCACTTGGGATTTCAGCCTTTCTCATTGGACAAGCCCATCTTGAGAGGCGTGAATCTTCTCAGACCTTAAAGGC
>NW_015544234.1:213654-214248 GCF_001515605.1 Sinocyclocheilus anshuiensis
ATGGTAAAAACTGGTAAAATGTACCAACAATCACATTTAAAAAATATACACTTTTTGATATACCATAAAAAAAATAATAAAAAAAAACAGGTAGCCCATCTGAATTAGGACATTTATTATTTATTATCCATCTAATAGTAGCCTACCAAAATCTTATTAACAGTAGAAGACTGCAGCCGTCAAATGTAACATCTGTGAGGCAAAGCTGACGGCTATTTGTGAAAATGCACTTTCAAGTAGAGGTCTGCGCGGGACTGTTATTTTAGTCCCACTCCCGCAAGGTTCTATTTCGCACCCACCTGCTCCCGCTATATATTCACTCTTTGTTCACCCGCTGTCTGCTTAGAATAATTTTCTTCCCGACCCGGTGTAGTCTGCACAAAATTGTGTTATTTTATTCGTCTTGTCAAGAGTCTTGAATGTATTGACTTTGACTTGAATGTATATGAATTATCTTAAGGCACAAAATTCGTTTAATATTTTATGCAACACAGTAGGGAAAAAAGTGTCAGAGAAAATGTTGTACAAAAATTGTATTTCTTATTTTTATTCGTCTTGTCAGGATACAATTCGTTTAACATTGACAACACAATA
>NW_015544234.1:215745-225875 GCF_001515605.1 Sinocyclocheilus anshuiensis
CAAAAATTGTATTTCTTATTTTTATTCGTCTTGTCAGGATACAATTCGTTTAACATTGACAACACAATAGGAAAAAGTGTCGCAGAGAGAAAAAAAATAAAAATGTAGGTTGTACAAAAATAGCCTATTAGCTATTTTGATTCGTCTTGTCAAAATACTAAATTTGTTTGACATTTTTCTGTTAACACAGTATGCAAATTCATTTTGCAGACGCGGCGGCAGGGTAAAAAGCACGTTCTGGTTGGCCACCTACTGTACAACTAAAGTTGTAATAAATATACTTGTTTGTGCTAAAGTGGAACTATTTTAAGTATACTTAAATACAAGAAGGGATATTTAAAATGTACGCAAGTTTTGAAATGCAGAATTAATTCAGCATAAACTTCAAATGTATTTTGCTGACATTACAGTTACACTTTAAGAGTGTTAAAGGTGCTTTAATATTATACTAATATTGTAACAAGTATGACCTGAGTTTGTTATGTTATATTTATGGTCAGCAGGATGTGACAGACCATATATGGTTGATTTGTGAGTCCTGTGTATGTGACGTCATTGAGATGCGCAAGCACGTGAAGTAAAGTGGAAGCACTGAGAAGTATGCGGTTGTGAGATTCTTTATTGTAAAAATGATTAACAATAAGAACCAAGCATATAACAATACTATCCTTTACTTTTAGTAACTTTAAAACGCACTGCAATGGCATTCAACGTAAACTTGAAGTGTGGTAATAACATCATAATTGTGTGCTTTTAATGCAAATAATGAATCTTTATAAATTAAGGCACAGCTTTACAATTCGTCTTTTACTAACATTCCCAGCATACCAGCTAACTCTCTCACCCGGAGAACATCACTGACACACTGGGGATAGACATTTGAACAATGAATGTAGGAAACACTATACGGACTGGATTCGAACCCGGGTCGCTGCGACATAAGCGCACTTGCTTTATTAGATGCGCCACCAATGCAGACACGCGCTGGGCAAAACTTTCCATCGATGAAAGCACAAATTATATGGATTTAAAGACTGTGAATTGCTGAGTAGTCTTAATATAGGCGCAGTAAGCGGCACAGTTCTGTTCATTGGTGGAAGAATGTGAACGTGCAGAACTGCTTATGTTTCAGTGAATGCAGATGGAGTAAAACCATCCGTAACATTTCTCTGCCCGTTGTCTCTGCGTGCTTCAACTCTCAATGCACTGCACAAGTGTTTTTAATGTAAAACGCAATGAAAGGATTTGGCGGTGTGACGGTCTCGCAGTAGGCTACGCTGCGGATTTAAATGTGACGCATGAATAGAAATTATTTTAATACATTTTACATTGTTACTTTTCATGCAGTTAATGTCTCTGAAGTTATTTGACATTTAATTTTTTGTGTAATTTTAAGGACTGGTCAGGATAATTTTTTATAATTTGTTTAGTAATTCATAATATTTTGACAGGCCAAAAGGCTGCAGTCCACATTTCAAAGTGCAATGTTGCCGTTGTCTGTACGGGACATTGAAGAACCATTAATGGAGAAAAAAATGTGTTGGTATAGGTGCACTGGAGTTGGAATATACTAAAATAAACCCTTGTGAATGTCTTTCACCATTTCAAACTAACTAGCTATATGTTGTTTACATATCTTTACATACATACAGAAAGTAGTTACAAAAGTAAAGTTGCTTCGCAACCATGCAAAATTGTGAAAAGCACTAAATGTGAAGTGTGGTTAAATTATTTTAAAAAAAAAAGGTAAAGGTCATAATTATAAAAAAGTACTGCATGATTATGAATTATTATTATTTGCAACTCAAACCATTTATTTTTATCTATACTATTTTTATATTCAACAAAAATAACTCAAAAACAGTGTATTAATCATAACAGGTCAACAGAGGATTCAATAAAAATAAATATTAAAGTAATACTTTAGTAATTAACAAATTAAATAGTTTTATTTGCAAATTGCTCATTGTTACATTTTCGCTGTATACAAAAGTTTCTGGAAAAAAATTCTGCCCTTACAGCACTTGTTAGCAGAAACATACGGGATGTTTCTCTCATTTTCTTTGATTTGCCCAAAAAGAAAGTATAATTAAAAAAAATTACACAGCATCATCTTAAAATAATTTAATTATTCTCAGATTTGAAATGCATGGTGAGACTTGTGCCTTTAACTGCAATGAGTTTCTAGTCTCTAAAGTTTCTTCAGAAAAATGTGCCAGATCTGCAACACAGATTCCCAATAGTGTGCACTCTACCGAGTTCAGATGTTTAGCAAAAGTACAGCAAAACTGATTATTGGTGGATTTCACAGCTTGCGCCGAGTATTGTTCTGCGTTTATCACTCTCCTAGTGATAGCTGCCTTACGAGGTGACCATTATTTCACCAAGTACAACATGTTCCTGGATCAACATCCTTGTATTAAATTATATATTTTTATACAAGTAACTTTTTTATAACTGAAGTCTATGAGCAAAATGATGAGTGCAGTACTTGGATTGATTATGCAAATATCCATATGAGCTCATTAATGACTGAGCAATGTGTCTGTAATAGCTGGAATTACCCTCTTCAGTTGCAAATGAATGAATGGACTTGAGACCTGTATTTAAATTAACTGAACGATGTGTCTTTTTCTAGTTCTGTTGTGCACCACAGACACTTTCTTGTCTGTCCGGTGTGCAAGAAGACCCAGGCGATCCCGTCAGTCCATCTGCGTCTGTATGAAACAGGCTACGCCAGAGGACATCACAGCCGTGGTGGACAAGGACAAGGCAGAAAGTCTGGAGATTCTGAAGTCTGGCATATGCTATGGCCTAATTCAAAAGTTTTGCGAGGATGCTGATCCACCTTCCAGGTTAGTGGAAGGCTTTTATAAAGTAAAAATATGTTGTGCTTCCCATGTAGTAGCAGGGAATCTAACCTAATTTTGAATTCTTAAAAGGTGGGTTGAGGAACTGCAGCATCGCCACATGGTGGTGACTGAGGTTCAAGAGCTGCCACACAGACCAGCCTGCTACCAGCACATCCCCACAGCCACATGTGGCTAAGACCAGTGAAGGTGTGCAGTCTGATGAGGTCAGCAGTGGCGAGGCATTTCAATGGTGAGAAATAAAGTCGTACAACTTGACTGATGCAGTTGTTGTGTATTGTTAGTCACATCAAGCACAAATATGCATTATTATAACAAATCATGTTTTCCCTATTGCAGTGAGAGAGATGTACAGTTGAGTGGCCGGTCAAGGAAGCTCAGCCAGGCAGAGTTCAACTACATGAAGAGCATAAAAAGGTTGGTAGCATGTGATGTTTAATTCTTTTTAATATATTGTCCACAGTGGTGTTGACCAGAATGTGTGTGTGTAAATATATGTAAATTATTCAATGCTTGCCCTTCCTTTGGCAGATTCCTGCAGTACCACACAGCAGACACCAACCTCAAGCTGCAGAACAAAGATCTGCATGAAGACTGTGTACACTTCATAAAGTTCATTACATCTCAAAAGAAGGACTGCTCCAGGCTGGTGAACAAGAAGAGCACTCAAAAGAGGTACAATTAATTGTTTGAACCCATTAAAGTGGATCACACTAGAGATATGTGAGCAGTGTGGTAAGCAATACTGTGATGTGTTAATATATTTTTATCTTGGTTGTCATAGACATGATCTGCTGACCCAGCCACTGCAAGGTAGACCGCAGGACTGTTGGGCTGTGCTGCACAGAGCCAAGAAGGACTTCTTGGCCGTCCTCAGCCAGGTGTACTCACAGCCACCTGACAAACTGACCAAGTCTGAGTGCACCTTGGTCCTTTATTACCTGGAGGCTATAGTGATCCTGAAGCATCTCCAGCGACCATGTGTGGTCGAGCACATGAAGGTGAGTGTTAGTCTCTTTGTCCACTGTATTATACAATTTGCCTGTTACTTTTGTCACCATTAACCTTATTAATCATTGTCATAAACTTGTGTTATGCAGGTGGATGAATGGCTGAAAAGCAGTGGTGGACAGTAACGAAGTAGTTTTTCTTCGTTACTGTACTTAAGTACATTTTACAAGTATCTGTACTTTACTGGAGTAGTTTTATTTTGAGTAACTTTTACTTTTACTTCACTACATTCCAAAGCATAAGATCGTACTTTTTACGTCTGGTATCGGTTATAAAATATCAATATCGGTCGATCACTAGTAATTTTTTAAAAATAAAGTCCAAATATTATTATTCAACCACCTAGATAGATTACATCTGGGGGAAAAGAAAGGATGTGATGTTCAGAACATGGTAACTACAGTAATTATCAAAGTGGGAAGTGATGCCCTCTGGGGGCATTTGGCCAGGGGGGGCTTTACACCACAGACAAGGTTTGAGAAGAAAAAATCATTATGAAAATCGAATTATATTTTCCTTATTATATTCATTATTTCCTTATTGGTTATTTTGGGAAAATCCAAGGTATTTTGAGCAGTAGGATTATAAAAAAAAAAAAATGCTAATATAAAATTAAATGATAAAAGTAGCCTTTATAAAACTGCAAAATAAACATTCATCTACTTTTTACTTAAGTACATAAATCAAGTACTTTTGTACTTTCACTCCAGTAAAATTGAAAACTGAGTACTTTTACTGGAGTAATATTTTATTATACGGATCTGTACTTTTACTCAAGTACTTGATTTGTGTACTTCGTCCACCACTGCTGAAAAGGCACAGAGATGGGCCCAGCCATTGTGTTGTGGAAATAAAAGAGAACAAAACCACATCACAGCAAGTGGCCACATTTGCTCTCTCTTTCTGGAGGAGGAAACCGTAAGTTCATCAAATTAAATTCAAATTAATATACACTACCAGTCAGAAGTTTGGAAACAAAGATTTGTTAATGTTTTGAAAGAAGTATCTTCTGCTCAGAAAGGCTGCATTTATTTAATTATTAAAAATACAATAAAAACAGTAATATTGTGAAATATTAATTCAAATTACAATAACTGTTTTCTATGTAAATATATTTTACAATTTAGCATTACATTTAAATTACATTTAAAATGTAATTTATTCCTTTGATGGCAAAGCTGTTACATCATTACTCCAGTCTTCAGATTCTTTTGTAACATTATAAATGTCTTTACTGTCATTTGACTAATTTCTTTATATATATATATATATAAAGAGAGCGAATTCATAAATTGATTGATTATTCCTATTTTTCTCTGCCAACAGTGGTTTGAGCTTTATTACACTCATGTGAGGCCAGAACTCCTCTCCACCAAAAGAGCCAAGAGGACTAGAGAGGATGTGGAGGGAGAAGAATGTTTTTTGTCTCCTAATCAGGCAAGCCCATCTTCAGTGCCTCAAATGACTCAAACCGGCTTCACACAAAGTAAGTTAACCCTCATTTCCCCATCCAATATGTATTTCTATTAATAGCTATATCATGTGAAAAGCAATATTAATATGCTTTCTGCTTTTCAGATACCAACTCAAGCCAGTGACCAGTCAAATGGCCCACAAAGTTTTTGAGACGGCGTCAAAGAGTTTGGGTGAGGTGGACAAGTCACTGGTGGCTGACTACCTCACCCGTTCTACTGAGAACCACAACGTAGTGAAAGCTCGGTCACTGATCTTCAGGTTGGCTGGTGACTCAAGGTAAGCATGCTTTTTATATCTGTCAGCACAATTTAAGTTAAGTCATTTCACAAATTATGCAACCTTAAAAAAAAAAAAAGTTCTCTAGTGGTGAGTATGAGGATGATTTGGCACTTGATGCTCCTTCCACTGCATCCACGTCTACTGAATTAAATCCAAAGATGGATGCTCAGGCGGCATATGATGCCTTTATGAAAGAGCACCCTGTGTCATTGGATGGGGAGTTGCCAAGTAAAGAGGCACACACCCAAATCTCACCTGCGTTTAGCTGGCAGCTGCATGAACGATGGCTGAAGGCGCAGATGAAACTACGTGTGGAGCATGTCCTCTGTAAGTTTTTTTTTTTTTTAAATATTAACAAAAATGTACAGTGCTGACAATTACCATGTTCTTAAGTAACTAATCCATTCTCATTCTTTGCAGCACACTTTGGCCGGCGACTTCCCACCGAGAGCCGGGTCAGTGCCTGGATTGAGAGAAAGGGATGAAAGAGCAACATCCCCACTGCCACTCGCATCATTAAAGAGTGGAAGCCTCCAGGATCCATTGACACAGCAATGGATTGTCAGTACATACAGCACCTGACCAGCAGTCAGAGGTGGCGAGGGCTCGCAGTGACTGACATCCAGGGAAAGGGCAAGGGTGTCCTTGCCACCCGTGACTTCCAGGCAGGGGAAGTGGTCTGTGACTACGATGGCCGGGTGGTCACAGCCAAGGAAGGCCATGACATTCACAAGAGCACAGGAGAGGGGGAAACAGGTTACATTTTTTTTTTTTTTTAACTGTGAGGGCAAAAGCATGTGCATTGATGCACATTCGCCCCAATGTGACTGCCATCCAGGTAAAGAGACTTTTGGCCGCCTAATTAATCACTCCAGGAAGCGCTCTAACCTGAGACCGAGGGCATTCGTGGTGGACAGTAATGGCGAGGTGAAGGATGTTATCCTTTTCATCGTGTCAACCACAATCAAAGTCAATGACGAACCGTTGTTTGATTATGGTATAATAATGTATGGTTTGATAATTTTGAGTAGAAATGCATATTGCATTTTTTTGTTGCAAATAAAACTCCCATAGTCCATAACTACTGTAGTTTTAACTTATTTTAATATATAAATTCAGTTAAATCATCAAACATTTGCATGACTTGACAGTGACTTGCTCGGCCCAAGCTACGACTTGACTTGCTTGATTCTCACAAAAATTGACTTGGACTTGCTTGAGACTTGAAGGTTAAGACTTGAGACTTACTTGTGACTTGCACATGTGTGACTTATTCCCACCTCTGCAAACTTTACAAAAGTTAGAAAGTGTTGCACGCGCTTGCAGCATCAGGAGGTGTAGAACACGAGCTGCTGAATTCACTATTATGATGATCTGTTTTATCTGGTACATCTGTTGCTTCATTTATCCCTATTTTCAGTGATTTAACAAGCCTGTCAAGTTGTGTGTGTTTTAATCTGATATTCCGATTTTTTAAAAATGTGTAAATATATTTACTATTTTAAATACCTTTTGATAGAGTTGACAGGTTAGTTGCTCTGTTAGCGATCTGTTATGGCAGCCATGTTGGTCTTGCAGCGATGCATGATGGTTAGTGTAGTGTATCGCTTTACAGGCTCAATAAAACTGTTTATTGTAAGATACAAGGACTATGCATACAGTCCCACATGAAAAAATACTATATAGTATTTACTAGAGAAATGTGACTAAATTTTCTATAGTAAATTTACTAGTGTTTTTGAACCATACAAAATGTACTATAGTAAATTGTGGAAAAAAAATACTATAGTAATTTATAGTAAATTTACAATAGAAAATGTTGTAAAATTTCTCTAGTAAATACTACAGTGTTTTTGAACCATACTATAGTAAAGGTACTACAGTAAATTGTCGTAACTTATGAATGGTAATTCGCTGTAGTAATTCTACTATAGTAATATAGACAAATTACTGTAGTAAATTTTCTAACACTCCAGTATAGAATACTACAACATGACAGTCATAACAGCACAGGTCAGGGCAAAACATAACTAATACAATGCATGCAAATTCCTTAAAATGAACAACACCAAACAATATCTTATGAAATCATTTGTTTTTTTTTATTTTTGTTCTTGGCTGCATTGTTTAACTTTTGATTAGCATTGCTGTCAAGCAGAAATGGGAGTCTGGCCTTAGTTGGCAGCCCCTGAAAAAAACACACATGAACACACACACAAGTTAATTTATTACTGGTAAATGCACTTTTATGCAAGGCCGTAACCATGTCTTGAACATTGGGGAAGACCAACTTATATAAATAGGTGTGCATTTAAACTGTTTAATTCCATGTCAGATTTATCACCATTCTATATTAATGCGCCTGCTTTCATTGACGCACAGAGATCGGAGATCGCACTCAGAAACATTCAGAAACTTGCTATCAATGCTGACTTTTATTAATAAAATAGCGATACTGAATCCTGAATCACTATATTTCTCAGCAATGAGGGGGTAAAATTGCTGATTTTGAAGTAAAACTCCCAGCTTCATTGTTTGTAGAGAGAGACGCACAGACTCAGGTAACTTAATTCACACATGCAACTTTAATCTCTCTCTCTCTCTCGCTCGCTCTCAAAATAGACATATTTGAGGAAAAAAGTCAAGTAGTTTGCATCACTGGATATAGCTGTCAGTCATTTAACATTTCTATCGTAAAACAGTTGACTAATATTAAATGATTTGCATTATGCAAATTTCAATCTTACCTCGCTCTCTTTCAACGTTAATCTGATGAATTCGTGCTGGAATTCACGCTTTGCTTCTGTAAACTGTAAACAGTAAATTATTTTGACATTGACGAGCGCTGTTAGAGCGCTGTGGCAGACCAGGCTGAAAATGTAACTTTTAAACCTTTCTGTCATCTTAAAAAACAGAGCGCTGCCTAATGGAGTACAGCAGATCAGTGCAAGAATTACAAATATTGGGGGGGACAGATTGGCCATTTCTAATTATTGGGGGGGACTTGTCCCCCTCAATGTCTATGGTGGTTACGGCCCTGGGTTACAGGTAGTTAGGTAGGGGTAGGGTTAGGGTTAGGGTTAACCCTAACCCTAGGATAAGGTAGTTAGGTTATAATTAAAAGATTTTTAATTATATAATGTATGCTGATCAGAGGGGTGTGGGTGGGATGTAATGCCAGAGTAAAGTAATGCCACAACTTACACAACAGCATTCAGATCATCTTTTTTCCTGATAAAATCAATATAATGCAATATTTCTATCTGCTGAATGTAAGCTTTTCCATATTCCAAGCTTGCCTGCTGCACTGGGGACTTCACATGCATGTGCTAGTCGTGAAAATTATGAAAATAAATCTAGGAATTATTTTATTGTTGGATTTTAAATCAGCGGGGTTGAGGCATCAAAAGTAACTAAGTAACTAAGCTGTTTTATGGATGGTAACTGTAATATTATTAAATTTACTAACACGCCAGTATAGAATACTACAACATGACAGTCATAACAGCACAGGTCAGGGCAAAACATAACTAATATAATGCATGCAAATTCCTTAAAATGAACAACACCAAACAATATCTTATGAAATAATTTGTTTGTTTTTATTTTTGTTCTTGGCTGCATTGTTTAACTTTTGATTAGCATTGCTGTCAAGCAGAAATGGGAGTCTGGCCTTAGTTGGCAGCCCCTGAAAAAAACACACATGAACACACACACAAGTTAATTTATTACTGGTAAATGCACTTTTATGCAAGGCCGTAACCATGAGTAATCGAATTGCTGCAATTCGGCGTCAAGCAACTGTTCGTTTGAGTTTTTCCCTCTTTTCCTTGGATTTCTTGGCTTTAAAATAGCTTGAAAAAGCGCTGTGCGCGTTTTACTTTCACTTTCAAATTAGGGGCAATTCAGCGATGATTCAATTCAAGCAACAATGTTTAACGCCTTTGCATTTCCTTTCGAAACAATCTTCTGCCATCGTCTTGTCTTTCTCACCTCACTCTTGTCAGTCAGCTCGACTCGCTCTCCTCACGTGATAAATAAAATCTGATTCCTGCTCCGTGGAGCACTGTCGTTCGCGCACGGTTCGGCACGCTGCATTGAGCGTTTAGTTTTTAAAAGTGCCTGTCCTCTAACTGAACTAGGCTAAATTATTTTTGTTACTATAAAAAAATCCAAACGACGGTGGTGGGCGGTGCTGCGGTAGGCAAATGACGTATCCGGTGTTGCAGCTTAACACCGGTATAACCGAAAACACTGTCTATCGCAGCAAGCCTAGTACACCCCTCACATTTTTCAAAGTATTTTATTATATATTTTCATGTGACAACATGAAAGAGAATGACACTTTGCTACAAAGTAAAGTAGTGAGTGTACAGCTTGTATAACAGTGTAAATTTGCTGTCCCCTCAAAATAATTCAACACACAGCCATTAATGTCTAAACCGCTGGCCACAAAAGTGAGTACACCCCTAAGTGAAAATGTCCAAATTGGGC
>NW_015544234.1:226255-227892 GCF_001515605.1 Sinocyclocheilus anshuiensis
TGTTCTGAGTGGAACCTGTCCTGTTAAACCGCTGTATGGTCTTGGCCACCGTGCTGCAGCTCAGTTTCAGGGTCTTGGCAATCTTCTTATAGCCTACGCCATCTTTATGTAGAGCAACAATTCTTTTTTTTCAGATCCTCAGAGAGTTCTTTGCCATGAGGTGCCATGTTGAACTTCCAGTGATCATTATGAGAGAGTGAGAGCGATAACACCAAATTTAACACACCTGCTCCCCATTCACACCTGAGACCTTGTAACACTAATGAGTCACATGACACCGGGGAGAGAAAATGGCTAATTGGGCCCAATTTGGACATTTTCACTTAGGGGTGTACTCACTTTTGTGGCCAGCGGTTTAGACATTAATGGCTGTGTGTTGAGTTATTTTGAGGGGACAGCAAATTTACACTGTAAAGTAGTGAGTGTACAGCTTGTATAACATTGTAGCAAAGTGTAATTTCTTCAGTGTTGTCACATGAAAAGATATAATAAAATATTTACAAAAATGCGAGGGGTGTACTCACTTCTGTGAGATACTGTATATATGTCTGGTGTAAAAATGAAAATGAATGTCAAAATTAAAAATAACAAGGGCTCTGACAAAAACTGCCTTCCCTGGTGTTGGCTGAGTGTAGTACTCCCACAGTACATTTTCTTTATTTTAAAGAGTTAAACTCTTTATTTTTTGGCAAACAAAGGGTTTACAATTAAAATTAAAACATGGAAGAAATAGCGTATTGTGTGATTATTCTTTTAAACAAAAGTTGTAATAATTGTTGTAGTAGTCAGGGGTTAAAGCAAAAAAATATATATTTTGACTGAAACATTTTCCTAGCCAAACCCCATTCCACAGCCATACCTGTCACACACCCAGTTTGAGAGCAGTGTTTTTCTTCTTGTAATCAGGATTTAAAAAAATGAAGGAGCACCTTCTGATCAATAATCAAAAATTCTGATCAAAAATTAGCCTTCCTAATATGAGGTGAAGTAATTTACAGGGGATTTTCTTTTACCTTTGCAATGGCATAATTTTCATCTGTCAAATTAAAAAATTTGTGTTTATAAGCTTTTTAACATTTCTATTTAAAACAATTTAATAAGTAGAATAAGACAAATAAGTTACCAATCATTACATTAGTATTAATGAAAAATTTATTTGTACTACAGAGGTGGTACAGAAGAACACAAACGTGGCTTGTAGGTAAAATTTCAGACATTCAATGAGGCTCAGAGGTGGCATGAATGCAATTAAATTCATACATTCATGTGGAGATGAATGTTTTAAATAAAACAAAATGAATACAGAAATATTACATGATTTAAATAACTGAAATTATACGCTAAAATGAAACTACATCCGCCAGCAGGTGGCGGTAAGTCACTGATTTGATCACTGAATCATTCATTCAATTGATTCGTTTGAACCCATTTATATGACTGGATTCCGTGATTCCGTCCGTGTTTTCCACATCGCGGAAATCATAGATAATATTGAGGTGTTTTGCAACTTCAGTGTAACGTTAGTGGATTGCGATTCATTGCAACTTAAGCAATGTCTGCTGCCCTGCCTTACCTTTGAGAGACAACTGATGTGTGATCACTGAAGCAGCTCCAGTTAGCAAGCGCTTTCGGAGTGA
>NW_015544234.1:228014-228191 GCF_001515605.1 Sinocyclocheilus anshuiensis
TGTGTTCTCTGCTAATAACCCGACTGTGAATGATGCGAGCGGCGTTATGTTGTCAGTGAGAAGCTGCAGCCGTGGAAGGGATGATTTTTGGTGTGCCGGTTGACAAATAATGCTTCCTATCAGATTATGCTACCAACACTGTATTTATCCTACTGTAAGGGTAGGTTTAGGGTTGGG
>NW_015544234.1:228255-240145 GCF_001515605.1 Sinocyclocheilus anshuiensis
CCAAACTTTGACAAATTCCGTGACATTCCGCGTCATACAGTAAATTCCATTTATATGACTGGATTCCGTGATTCCGTCCGTGTTTTCCACATCGCGGAAATCATAGATAATATTGAGGTGTTTTGCAACTTCAGTGTAACGTTAGTGGATTGCGATTCATTGCAACTTAAGCAATGTCTGCTGCCCTGCCTTACCTTTGAGAGACAACTGATGTGTGATCACTGAAGCAGCTCCAGTTAGCAAGCGCTTTCGGAGTGACAGTGAATTCCGCATTGATTGGTCGGACTCATGACTCCCAACAAATCAGATGGGCGGTGGGCAGAGATTGCTTTAGGCCACAGAGTGGTGTGTTCTGACAGGCTGCATCAGAGCCAAATAGCGCATTTCAAAATTAAGTTATTTTATCGGCAAATCGGTTTTGGAAATGACAGATACCGATAATCATAAAAATTGCTTAATATCGGCGCCGATAATCGGTTGACCCCTAGAGAAGACATCCTTGCATATCTCCCCGGTCATTCAACTCAGGCTTTGGCCTTGTTTAAAATGAAATAGCAAAAAACAGCACACGTCTATGACATGTCAGATTTTTTTCCTATCACAAGTAGGTTAAATTTGTTTTAAGACTATTTAACTTGTTTAGAGGTTAAAGCATTTTATGTATATCTTGTTATTGTTCAGTTGTTATGCAAGGTACAACCTTACGGTATGTAATAAAAAACAGCATTAAGCTATGTTATAAAATTTTCATTTTAATCACAACTCCAAATTGTTGTAAGAAAAGGGACTGTTTTTTTTTGTTGGTTGTTGTTTCATGCATTTTTCATTCATTCATTGTTTCACTGTTTTATTCATTGCAGTAAGAAAAGAAGACAGCATTATCATTCCCACAGAAAACATTGTCCTCACGATACAATCCGAAATACGAAAAGAGGGTATGTGTGTCTGGATGCTACATAACATGCTAGAAGCATAGCAATCCCTCCAAAATCCAAACAGCAATTTTTTTGGGCTGGGCAGTGTATAATGCAATTGACCCTGTGCACAATCGTAACGATGAACTTCCGCCGTCGCCAGAAGTCGAGATATCAGTTTCCGGTTTACTTCCTGTCTTCATCCGCATACGCTACTGTTAACAAACAAGATGAGTGCTGCTGTACAAAAAAAGAAATATAATGTGCATGATTCAAAGAACTGTGGTTGAATCTACGAATCTCTGCTGCGTGCCACTTCCTAGCAGGCACACAACATCAAAAGATGTTGATATTTGGTTAAATTTCGGTTGTGACGTTGGGTGACCAAAATTAAATGTCAATTCAACATCTAATGTCAATGTTCATTTGACATCGGAACGCCGATCTGGACCACCAAGTCCGGAACCTGACTCGGAACCTGCTACCGATAGATGAGCTCTTCCTCACAAACCTATCCACTGGCTGTACACAGAGATATTTGAGTCACAGATTTAACATCCACCAAACAACAGTCAGCCAAATCATCATTACCTGGGCCAACTTCCTCTACAGCTTACTGGGCTCAATCTTTATATGGATGTCTCCTGCAGCTTACTGGGCTCAATCTTTATATGGATGTCTCCTGCAGCTTACTGGGCTCAATCTTTATATGGATGTCTCCTGCAGCTGTGAAGGCCAGACTTCCACACAACTTTGATGGCATCTACAACGACACACAAGTAATCCTTGACTGTACAGAGATACAGTGTCAAACACCTTCATCCTTGCTCCTTCAGAGCAAAGTTTTCTCAACCTGAAAGTCCCACTGCACCTTTAAGTCTATGGTGGGCATGTCCCCTCACAGAGCCCTTAATTTTGTGTCCGCACCCTTTGAGGGTTCCAATGAATGACAGGGAGGTGTTTTGTCAGTCAGGGATTACATCATTTTTAACTCCTGATATGGCCATCATGGTGGAGAAAGGTTTCTTGGTGGATGACCTTGTACCTGGGACTGTTCATCATCCTGCCTTCCTCTCCAAGCGGGCCCAAATGTCAGAGGAGGATGTTCTGGACACAGTCCATTGCCCGTTTGAGGGTGCATGTCGAAAGGATAATCAGAAGAGTGAAAGAGAATAAACTCTTTGATACCATTATCCCTCTCTCCATTGCAGGGAGCATACATCAACTATTTACAGTTGCTTGTCTCTTCTCAAATTACCAAAATGGACCTCTGGTCAAGAAATGGAGATATGAAGTGTGATATTGTAGCCATATCTTCTTCTAAAGAAATTAATATGAACTATTTTTCAGTGTCCAACATACAAAAATCATAAGAATAACATCATTTTGTAAATTGCCTTTGATATAATTTGTCTTTTGACTCTTTTTTAAAACTTAAAGGTGCAACATGAAGAACACCCAAAAATCACAGACATGGTAATAGTAACTAAATTGTTACTGTTTACAGTTGTTAAGGGGGCAGTTGTAGTGCCAGAGATGCCTGCCTTCTCTTCAGTACAATGGTAATATATGACTGGTCTTTCTGGGGTAAAAACTTTAACTGTGCTCAGTCATAAAAACTGAACTTTAATTTTCACTTTTAATGGTAACACAAAGAAAAAAAACATTTAAGTGCATTTTATTTTGACTAGACTAACTCAGTGGTTCCCAACCCTGGTCCTGGAGGCACCCCAACACTGCACCTTTTGCATGTCTCCTTTCTCTGACACACCAGTTTCAGGTCTTGGAGTCTCTACTAATGAGCTGATGACCTGAATCAGGTGTGTTTGATTAAGGAGACATGCAAAACATGCAGTGTTGGGGTGCCTCCAGGACCAGGGTTGGGAACCACTGGACTAACTGACCGACTAGTCTATTATTGTCTACTAAAAAATTCATCACCAACTGTTTTTATTTGAGTTAGTTTCAAAGGCTGTCAATGGACGGACAGACATCTCTTAGATTTCATCAAAAAGATCTGAAGGAAAGTCTTGTGAGTTTGGAATGACATGAGGGTGAGTAATTAATGACATCATTTTAATTTTGGGGTGAACTAACCCTTTAACTTAACTGTCACTGGATTTGTAGTCCATTCCTGTGTTAAAGTTAAGTACTCAGTCCTGTGCCGTTGTCTGGTTTTCAAATACTTTTTTTGCTTCGTCAAAATTTGTAATGCTGTCTCTTTTTAATGATCTCCTCCTTGCTCATTGATTTGGTTCATGGTATATAATTATTGAACAAAGATTTCTTTGGTCCAAATGGAAAACTGAATAGGAATAAAATACTTCCTGAACCAAGGTTGCTGAAAAAGGGAATGGGTACTGTTGCATTGTTTATGGCTTTATTTTAGGTTATTTGAATTTTGAAGTCTTAATGTTTTTTTTATTTCCAGCAAGAGGAAAGTGTCATAAATGATGAGCCTGAAGTTGACGAACTGAGAAAGCATGCTTCTGCATTTGTACTGACTTCAAGAGGGAAACACTGCCTTTCCCAGGTAAGACACTGATGTTAATTATGTGAAATTACAGTAAAAAACTATATTCTTACATTCTGTTCCTTGTGCATGAATTTCTATTTCTAAATTATTGCTTTTTTTTCAGCGAGCTGTCAGTGACATCATTTCCCGGGTGCAGCGGTATCAAGTCTCACTGTTGGACTGCCTTCGGAACCAAATTACAGATGCCATTCAGAGACAATCAGGAGTCACAGATCAACTGATGAGTGAAGTTATGGACATTTTTAACAATTTTGAAGACCCATTTGACTCCGTTTCCACTACATATATGCAAGATTCAAATCTAAAAAAGCAGTTCATGGTAGTTGAAGCAGAAGAAATTGAAATTTCCCAGGCTGCATCCTTGAGGAAAAGGGGAGCCTCACAAGCTCTAACAATAAGAACAAGATGCTTTTACTATATTCCTTTAGTCCGAAGTTTGGAACAACTACTTTCACATCCAATGATTCTAGCTATGTTTGACAATGGACCAAGCCAAAGCAAGGCTGGATTTATCAATGACATTATTGATGGGGATATTTTGAAGTCACACCCACTGTTCTCTGTGAGACCCAATGCTCTGCAGCTTATCCTCTATACTGATGAGATAGAACTGTGCAATCCTCTGGGGTCTCATGCCTCAAAAAACAAACTCCTAATGGTGTACTATACTTTGGGCAATATAAATCCTAAACAGAGATCTAAGTTAGATGCCATCCGTCTACTCGCCATTGCAAAATCAAGTGATGTCTAGGGCTGGGAATCGAGAGTCGATTCCATCAAGGGGAATCGACTCCTCATTCAGAACCCTTTTCAGTTCAACAAAGCTTATCTATGGGTGCCTCTCAAACGGAAGGCTTTGGAAGCCTGTTTCCGCCACTGAATAAAAAATAAAAAAAGGTAATCGCGACTTTTTAATTGCGAGTTATAAAGTCAGAATTGCGAGATATAAAGTCAGAATTCTGACTTTTTTTCTCAGAATTGCGTGATATAAACACAATTGCGAGATAAAAATTCTGACTTTTGCGTGATATAAACTCGCAATTGCGAGTTAAAGTCCAGTTTTGAGGGGGGAAAAAAGACTGACATGTTCTCAGAATTGCGAGTTTATATCTCACAATTTTCAGTTCGATATCTATGGGTGCCTCTCAAACGGAAGGCTTTGGAAGCCTGTTTCCGCCACTGAATAAAAAATAAAAAAAGGTAATCGCGACTTTTTAATTGCGAGTTATAAAGTCAGAATTGCGAGATATAAAGTCAGAATTCTGACTTTTTTTCTCAGAATTGCGTGATATAAACACAATTGCGAGATAAAAATTCTGACTTTTGCGTGATATAAACTCGCAATTGCGAGTTAAAGTACAGTTTTGGGGGGGGAAAAAAGACTGACATGTTCTCAGAATTGCGACTTTGTCTCGCAATTGCGAGTTATAAAGTCAGAATTCTGACTTTATATCTCGCAATTCTGACTTTATATCTCGCAATTCTGACTTTATATCTCGCAATTCTGACTTTATATCTCGCAATTCTGACTTTATATCTCGCAATTCTGACTTTATATCTCGCAATTCTGACTTTATATCTCGCAATTCTGACTTTATATCTCGCAATTCTGACTTTATATCTCGCAATTCTGACTTTATATCTCGCAATTCTGACTTTATATCTCGCAATTCTGACTTTATATCTCGCAATTCTGACTTTATATCTCGCAATTCTGACTTTATATCTCGCAATTCTGACTTTATATCTCGCAATTCTGACTTTATATCTCGCAATTCTGACTTTATATCTCGCAATTCTGACTTTATATCTCGCAATTCTGACTTTATATCTCGCAATTCTGACTTTATATCTCGCAATTCTGACTTTATAACTCGCAATTGCGAGTTATAAAGTCAGAATTGTGAGATAAAAAGTCGCAATTACCTCTTTTATTTTTTATTCAGTGGCGGAAACGGGCTTCCATAGAAGGCTGCATCCTACGAAGGCTGCCCACATTTAAATTCACGAAAATAAACGGAAAGAAAACGAGTCGGTACTGAGATCATCTGAATTTTAGGATCCAGCCTTCCGTTTGAGAAGCACCATTCACCTCCCTCATGCTCGCTAAAAGCCGTGATTACAGATTAGAGTTGTGAGATAAAAGATTATTTTCATTTTTATATTTTTATTACCATTCGCCTCCCTCATGCTCGCTAAAAGTGATTAGAAGTTATAAAAAAAAAACGATTCAGATGTTATTTTATGGTGGACCTGGCTTGTCCACAATTTTGAGCGCTGCACGACAGAATAGATCATGACGTGATCAAGGGTCTTGATCTTATTTCCATCTAAAATACTTTTAATTTTTTATTTAAACATTTCTATCAGCCAATGATAATTATAAAAGAAAACGTCACAAGCATAGATCAGTGGCTGAGAGTGCATCTGATTGACAGATAGGCCTAAACCACGAGCTCTATCTGTTACTGTTAATGTTCTGGTTATTTTGTTTCAGTGTACAGTTTGTTAATTTTGTGCAAAGCATACAGTCAAAGTAAACTTCATCATTCAGCTTAACTGTGCACATTTATTTTAGACACTTCGTGTCATGTTCAATTCATGCGATAAACACATGTCCCTGCTGAGCTGTGGACTATGACTAATTTCACGGGCAAAGCAGACAAAATTACAATTTATGTATAGTATTTTATTTTTTTTTTTTACAAATAAAGCTCCATATTATGAGAAGGGTACTTTCTACAACCTTTATCCTGCAGTCATGGTGAGATTATAGATTCCTTCAATCTAAAAAAACAAGAATCGAGAAAGAATCGAAAACAACAGTGAGGAATCGATTCCAGAACCAGGAATCGGAATCGGACTCGATTCCAAAAATTTCGGAATCGAACAGCCCTACTAAAATCTGCTTCATTGTATGTAGTTTTTTTAAATCTAGATTATTGTGTACATGATTTTACAAATGTATCTTTTATGTTTAGCTCTGTGGAAGGAGCTGCTCCAAGCAGGTGGTGCTCAGCTGGGCCCTAAGCTGGATTTGAGCTCTCTAGCTAAAGTAACAGATGGTTACACTCAGGGACACATCCTTCAGGAGATCCAAATTGTCCTAAACTCTCACCGCCTCAACCAGCAGACCAAGAGACCCCTCACTGCGGTGGAGTTCATCCCCCCTCTTGCAAGACAAGACCCTGTCTACAATAATTTTGCAGAGAATACAAGAAGATTTAAATTGGTTGTATAACGGAGTGAACGTTAAAACTGCGCACGGAGAGAGAACAATATATGGTGCAGTAGTTTCTCTGATTCTTCATTGTATTGCTTTGAATGTCAGGTTTATAACACAGTGGGTTTCAGTCATGAGTTTGCTTCTTATGAAATCGAGGTCCCAAACCTTGCTCAAGCCACTGAAATAGTGGATGCAGATAAAATTGTAGATTGTACATCACATTATGCACTCAAATTTTAAGAACTGTACTTATATTCCTATGAAGTATTATCACGGAGATGTGTGTGCGATTTACAAGTGCACCACTGACTGCTAATTTACTGGAGAACTGATGCATTGCTCTCCACGCCCAGTCCTTTTTGAGAAATTTTACCATGTTTGTGCTGCCCTTTCAGAGTTTTTCACGGTTGAAAAGGTTTTCTTCCCCACATAGGCTAATTGACAACGCACAATAATGTTCTTGCGTTCGATATTTTATATATTTCCAGCTACAGAACGCGTACTTTTCTCTCTCCATGCTGAGTTTGTTTTCATTGGTAGTATCTGCCTCGCAGGCACTTAACCAGTCAAAGTAGGTCTCAGGTAGAGGATACTGCATGTGCTTCACTCTCTAAGGCCCTGTCTTCACGAACGTGGTTATTTTTAAAACCACAGCTTTTTCAGCACCAGTTCACTGAAACCGAACATTTTTGAAAACGCCTGCCAGGGTGAAGATTCCCAAAAACTCCGGTTGCAGTGTTATTGTGTAGACAACGAAACCGGAATTTTGGCTTGTGACATCGGAGCATGCGCTGTTATCTCCGCCTACTGGAAACTTTTTCAGGCTTCTGATTGGCCAACATGGCTTTACGGTTGAGATTATATCACCACCTGTTGGTTTGGCATGCTCTTGACAGTGCTTCATAGCATGCGTTTGCGTTTTCATGTGGACGGAGATTTTTTTTTAAACGGGAGGAAAAACTATAAAATTTATAAAAATACCCGTGTACGTGTGGACATGGCCTAAATGATAAAACACTGCCTTCTGGCGGAAATGATGTGACACAGCAGTAACGCACAGAGACCTCAGCTTGGAACTATAATCGAATTACTATTTTGGAAATTATAACGTGTTAAATTACTCCATTGCTAAAAAAGTAATCAAATTAGAGTAACACCTTACTAAGTAATGCATTACTGCCCAACACTAGTAATGGCTGTAAGACTCGCCTCTGGAGTCAAGGTTGCATGGCTTTTGAAGGGGTGTCTCTGAACAGTCGATCACACATGTTGTTTTTGGGAAAAAGTGAGGCATTGTTGCCTGGATTGTCTCCCTGGGAAGCCATGGTATGTAATCCCTCATGTTCTCCTCCATGATGACAAGCCAACACGAAATCACCTTGCTTACAATGGACTGAGAAACACCAAACCTTTCAGCAAGATCACCCTGCAATAAATTAAGACGCAGCTTCATCATCAGAATCATCAGGAGCTGATCCCAAGTTTGTAGCTGGAAGCTGTTGATGTATGTATTGGTCAGCGCCGTTTCTAGCCAATTTGATGCCCTAGCCGAAATCCCTATTGGCGATTCCCTTTACAGTTACTGCTATCATAAGAATACACCTGTATGTAGGTTTAAAATTCTACAAAAGGCACATTTAATGTCCAACAACGAATGTTTTTTTTTTTGTAAAGCTTTTATTTGGTTCATCTAAGGTCAAACAGAAAGTAACAATAACATAAATATAGTAATATACTATAAATAATAGATATACACATATCTACATATAACATACAACCATACATTAATTAACAACAAATATTTTAGCAAAATACATATTTGACTCAGAATTATTGCGCTCCGTCTGTTTAGCGTGCATGTGCACAACAGCATGGAATATGCAGCAAAATGGATATATTTGCATGACTTTCTAACATTTACAGAGGAAAAATATACCTGTGAAATGTCAGTTATGCACTGCGGAAAACACAACGTCTCAAATGCATTAAACAGCACAAATATATTTTGGTAGATCGATTTGATCCATGATCGACATTAAGGGCTGCTTAAGATTAAGCGTCCACAAATTAGTTAGATTGTGTGAACTTACATTGTCGTTTATGGAAATTCTTTTGATTTGTTAGGTTATTTCAAGTCAGATTTTGGACTTTAATCCCCACTTTTCCTCAGGTCTCCGTGGCAGTGATGACAGAACGCGCTTGAGAAACAGTTTCGAGGAGAAATCAATCTACATGTAAAATATTGGTCACAGATTATTGGTCACTTTCTAAACAATAAAAGTATAGCACATCCACTAGTAAATATATATAAATAAATTGATGTTTACCGATGCAAATATGTTAGAAACGAAGCATCGCTTTACAAATGCCAACTTGTATCCGTTGCACACTTTTTTAAATCGATGCATCGCATCGTTAACTTTTTTTGCCAATGCAACGAGTGAATCTGTGAATCCTTCTATCCCTGTGGAGCAGACAAGGTCAGGCCATTGGCCGACATTCCTGCCAAATAAATCATTTTTTACCGATGCAAATATGTTAGAAACGATGCATCACGATACAAATGACAACTTGTATCCGATGCATCGCATCGTTAACTTTTTTTGCCGATGCACCGAGCGAATCGGTGAAACTTCCCATCCCTAATTCTTATTATTTGCTAAGAACTGTGGTTATTTTTTTTTACTGCCATTATTCACATTCCCCCACTGCACAGCACAAATGATGGACTCGGAACAAGCAGGTGTGTTACTGGGCGCTGTTTGAATTTATTTACGTCTAATGCAAAATATTTTTGTATGGTTGTATTCCATGCTTTTTTATTGCATACCATCACCATAGAAATGTGATGGTAATTCGTTTGCCTATGCTACCGTCGCGTTCTACGTGCCGTTTCTGGATGAGGGTAAGGAACAGAGATTGGTGGTAGCGAGTTGTGTTTTCCCGAGAAATGCGATGCTTTCTTCACTGCCATTTCTAATCTGCATATTATGTCACGTCATTCATGTACGTCACGAGCACATGTTTAAGGTGTTTACAAGCCTGTTTATTTAGATTAAAACAGGCGTACACCACCTATGTTAATACGATTATGCTTGCTGCGATTATGAGCATAATCGCATTATTTAGATCGAAGTATTGCATTTACATGAGGTAAAATTAAATCGCAATATTGTCAAAATCTCATTATAATCGCATTACCGATTTTCTTCTTGTAAGAGAAAATGATGGTTCTGTTAAACACAGATGCAATGAGCAATACATGGAGTTGCAGTTATATACACCAGTTTGGGTCAATTAAAAATGAACATCTTTAACACTGTGATTTAACACCGTCACCAAGATGTAGACAACACCAGCAGTGCTATTTTATACACTTATAATGTTAAAATAACACCAACACTGTGTATTTTACACTGTCTTTGGAAATATAACAGTAATGATTTTGCTGTGTACGGATCAAATTAATTCAGGTCTATAGCCCCCCTTCAATCCAATCGAAATTGCATTTGGATCGAGCTTAGTCAGACTGATTGAGGCGTTTATGGCTTTTCATGGATTACTAATGGATTATTTGGGTAAACGCAGCTAGTGATGGCACACTTCTCTCCAGTTATTACATGATGCATAAGGTTTTACTGTCTGTAAAAATGATTCCATACTGACAACATCTAAAACTCCTCTCTCTTGAAGTGAATCTTCACATGTTGATTAAGGTTTACTTTACGTCCGAAACTCTTTCCACACCGATCACACGTGAACGGCTTCTCTCCCGTGTGAACGACCATGTGACTCTTAAGAGATCCTTGTCGTGAGAAGCTCTTCGCACACAGTTTGCAGTTGTAAGGTTTCTCTCCAGTGTGAATTCTCATGTGCTTTGTAAGGTTCCCGTTGTGACTGAAACTCTTAACACACTGAGAGCATGCGTAAGGCTTCTCTCCAGTGTGAACTCTCATGTGAGTCTTGAAGCTTACTTTATGACTGAAACTCTTTCCACACTGATCACATATATAGCCATTCTCTCCTAAGTGATTTTTCATGTGAGAATTTAGGGTTTCTTTTAGTGCAAAACTCTTTCCACACTGATCACATGTGAATGGCTTTTCTCCAGTGTGAATTCTCGTGTGTTTTAAAAAGCTCCACTTCTGAGTGAAATGTTTTCCACACTGTTGGCAGGTGAAAGGCTTCTCTCCAGTGTGAATTCTCATGTGTTTTAAAAAGCTCCACTTTTGAGTGAAATGTTTTCCACACTGTTGGCAGGTGAAAGGCTTCTCTCCAGTGTGAATTCTCGTGTGGGTTATGAGGTGCCCGCTTTGACTGAAACTCTTTGCACACTGTTGGCAGGTGAAAGGCTTCTCTCCGGTGTGGATTCTCATGTGACTTATAAAGTTACCTTTGTGACGGAAATTCTTTCCACACTGTTGGCAGGTGAAAGGCTTCTCTCCGGTGTGGATTCTCATGTGACTTATAAAGTTACCTTTGTGACGGAAATTCTTTCCACACTGTTGGCAGGTGAAAGGCTTCTCTCCGGTGTGGATTCTCATGTGACTTATAAAGTTACCTTTGTGACAGAAATTCTTTCCACACTGAGGGCAGGTGAAAGGCTTCTCTCCAATGTGAATTCTCATGTGTTCATCAAGGACTTTTTTTCCACAGCAACTCTTTACACACTGATGGCAGGTGTTAGATTTGGTGTTCTGGGCTCTTTTTCGTGATGAAGTCTTTTTAGTCTTTATGGATTTTTTTCTAGTTATAGAATTACTACGTTCCACATACTGATCCTTCTCCTCGATTTCATCCGATTCTTGTCTCTCCTCTTTCAATGACAATAGGTCTACAGTGGGAAAAATAAAAATAAATACATGTTAACCTCACACTGTAAAAAGTGACAGTAACATACTGTTTTCCATTAAAATTGTACCATACCATAAAAAAACAAAGCATTCTGGGAAATTTTTACCAATTCCATTTACTGCTTTTTTCTTTGTTGTAAGGGAAACCGGTAAATTTAACTTAAAGGGAATTAATTATTACATTTATAGTGAATTTTGACAGAAACATTGGGTCTCCGTGACGAGTGAGGGCGGGGCCGAGAGCCGTGGGAATGGAGCGAGGCCGGTGGAGCAAATGCTAATGCATGACACCTGCGCCACTCACCGGTCTCGAGTCCCACGGAGGAGCTCCGGAAGGATAAAAGGAGGAGTGACGACAGTG
>NW_015544234.1:241586-256854 GCF_001515605.1 Sinocyclocheilus anshuiensis
GAGACCGGTGAGTGGTGCAGGTGTCGCTCATTATCAATTACTTCACCGGCCACGCTCCATTCCCACAGCTCTTGGCCCCGCCCCCACTCGTCACAGTCTCATTCACTAATAATTGCATAGATTGATTTGTATTTGTACGAACACGTTAACTTCTCACAAAAAATCTCCTCCTAATTCACAACACATTTGTACATTAATTTATTCTTAACATTGTTGAGTATTCTAAACGAGAGGCCACGTACACGAGGATTGCATAAAGCACAAACATCAGAACGATGTTAAGAACACATTTTTTTCCCCTCAAAATTATTTTTTGGCATACTCGCCCGATCCTCAAGCAATGCCAAGTGTGTCATTCTCACCAGTTCTCACAATAAACTCCCAAGACCCAGCTTACAGATCTCTCATTAGCCAGCTGTACATGCAGGTATATCTGCGTTATTCAGAGAAACTTTACAGCTGACGTTATAATGCAGCTTTTCTCACTCGTCCACTGTATATGATGGAATGCATTTAAGATTAAATTAAAATGTAATATTTAATAATATTATTATATTCAATTCAAGTTTATTTGTATAGCGCTTTTCATGATACAAATTGTTGCAAAGCAGCTTTACAGGAAATTAAGTTTCTACAATATATTTAGTAGTAGCTTATCAGTGGTGACTATGTCAAGTTGATGTGCACATGGCAAAAATGTACGGTACAAATCATACTAAATATAATTTATATTTATATAAAATATAATTTATATACAGGATCTCACAGAAGTGAGTACACCCCTCACATTTTTGTAAATATTGTATAAGAGCATGATCCCCTCCCTTTCGAAACTGGGCCGCAGGACAGTATTCCAACATGATAACGACCCCAGACACACCTCCAAGACGACCACTGCCTTGCTAAAGAAGCTGAGGGTAAAGGTGATGGATTGGTACTCACTTTTGTGGCCAGCGGTTTAGACGTTAATGGCTGTGTGTTGAGTTATTTTGAGGGGACAGCAAATTTACACTGTTATACAAGCTGTACACTCACTTCTTTACATTGAAGAAATGACACTTTGCTACAGTGTTGTCACATGAAAAGGTATAATAAAATATTTACAAAAATGTGAGGGGTGTACTCACTTCTGTGAGATCCTGTATATTGATTATATAATTACTGCAACACATTTCAATATATACTAATTATAGTCATGTTAGGATGAAATAGAACTCCTTAACTCAATACAGAGTAAGTGCTTTTTACGTAACGTGTGGTTTCAGATGTTCCTATTATGACATTTTAGGTGAATCGTGATTAGTTCTTAAAAATCTTTCATTTCACACATAAATTTGTGCATAAGCATGCTTACTGAATGAGACCCACATTTTTTATGGCTGATCAAATGAATCGGCCAGCGGTCAACTGAATTGCAATAACTATCAACTCTGCAACAGATATTAATATCCAAAGTATAGTGAAAACACTATTTTTAGCATGGTAACGATCAGCAGTTTAAGACATTAACTTATAAGCAGAAAACACAAGATATTTTTCTTTTAATATATATACGACTTTATTGGACACAGTATCTAAAGACTTATCTCCTCATGATGGTAGAGGAGCACCAGATATATAGTAAGCTCGCAAACACACTGAAAGAACAGTCAAAGAACACAAAAAGCAAGTGTTATGTGACATATGTTATGTGTACATATGAACTATTGAACAAATACATTCCAAAGCAGGATCTGGAGATTCCCCACACGGCCATCAAGAGGTCGTAAAATGGACTAACTCCAACAACACGACTCCTTGTCTGGATCGACTTCCTGTCACACTCTGCGTTAGGGATATAAAACAGTGATAAATTTTAACTCAATCAACTAAGGAGAAAACGCCCTCTGTTTGGAACCAGTGAAGCAACAGATGGTCAGTGTTAACTCATGACCAGCTACGCATAAACTGATAAATCGAAGAGACAGGAAAGACAGATTTACATCTGACACGACTGAGCCGGGAGGATCCATACAGTGTGACTTTCTTGACCTCAGGACATTTGCATATCTCTTGCCCTGCAAATTCCAAAATGCACTCTCTCTATCTCCAACAAAGGAACACATGAACTCATGCAGATGATTTTAAAAGACAATCAGTTATTACCATTGCTACTAGAGCAAATATATTCACAAGTAGTGTGTTTATGTCTCTTATATGTTTTGTGTAACCTGTAAAGTTTAGTAGCCTATGTTTTTATACCCCTGTTAGTAGATAAAGTTATTAACTGTACCATGTTTATGCAAGATACCTGAAATTTGATGTTGAATGAAAGCTTGTTTTATTTCCAGAAAAGTGACATGAATGAAAGTTAGGTACGATGCACAGTGTTTGTATTACAATACTTTATAGCAGTTATTAACAAAATCTCACAGAGATGTTACCCACGTGACAGATGGAGCATTGTGTTCATTTATGCACGAAGAATAGTAATATGCAGCAACATCTGATTGGAACACCGCTTCGTGGGAAGGACTTAAGCGGCTCGCTTAAAACACAGTGACTGGAGCAATTCATTGCTCTTGCCCCCTTTCGCTTTCCATTTGACTGCGCTCTCACTTGCACTCACTCGCAGTACCATTACAAGATTGGGTCATCCAGAATTTCTAACACACCGTTGAAGCTTCGTGGCCCTGCAGAAATTTTCAGTCTTTGTGCCTCGCAACTCAGACCCCTCCGTCACACTGCGTAACCAAGCAACCACCAACCTGAAGCTCCATCCGGCAAGAAACAATCCATTCACCATCGAGTGTTTTCCCAGAAATGTCATCCAAATGACCAATCGGCAACCAACCAGTGACGGGATTCCCTCTGCCAGAAAAGGAGACCCCGCCCTCAGCACGAACGCAAGTATCAGACAAGATGATCTTCTCTCGCTGAAACTGGTGCTAAATCTTCTTAAGCACCTAAAAGCCAAATCTCTGCTTTTGTGATTTTCTCATTTTGCAATATAAGAACTAGGTGCAAATACTAGACTTTTGGGACTCCATTCAAAATTCCGTATTCTCATTCTCTCAACTGTGTGTGTGTGTGTGTGTGTGTGTGTGTGTGCTTTTAGTAATGTAGTTTTCATGTATCTTAGAGTAGCTCGAATAAATTCTTGTTTCATTCCAAAGAGCAGTGTCTTGTGTTATGTGTTTATAAAGCTAGTCTAATGCCCAGATCTCGTTTACAGAGCTCACAGTTAACCCTCTGGGGTCTGAGGGTGTTTTGGGGCCCTGGAGAAGTTTTGACATGCCCTGACATTTGTGCTTTTTTTAGTATCTTAAAAACATATTAAAGGGTTAGTTCACCCAAAAATTAGCCCATATTTTACTCACCCTCAAAGCATCCTAGGTGTATATGACTTTCTTCTTTCAGACGAATCCAGTTGGTGTTATATTAAAAAAATTTCCTTGCTCTTCCAAGCATTAGAATTGGAGTAGGCGGGTGTTTTTGTTTAACAGTCCACAAGTAGTAAAATAAAGCGCATCCATTCATAATAAAACGTGCATCACACGGCTCCCGGGGGTGAATAAAGGCCTCCTGTAGCGAATCAATGCCTTTTTGTAAGAAAAATATCCATATTTAAAATGTTATACTTTTTTCTCACTTCTCCTAACTGTCGTAGGCGGAAGCCGTTCCGGCAGAGGACGTACACATCGCGCATACGCCGGTGATTAGTAACGAACGCAGAAGCGCGGAGGAGAGAGAACAAAACAAAAAGCCAGTCACGAATTAGAAGCACAAAACAAGGATTTGTAAAGAAAAATGTAGGAGGATTTCGATGTAAGCCAAGAGGAGACTGGTTTTCCTTTGCTAAAGTAAGGAAACTTTGCTTCCTTTGCTCCTGTAAACAAACTTGCGAGACTAGCATTTCTCTCAGGCACATACGTGACGCATACGTCCTACGTCATCCGCCAGAACGGCCTCCGCGTACGACAGTCAACAGAAGTGAGAAAGAAGTATAACATTTTAAATATGGTTCCTTTTCTTACAAAAATGCATCGATTCGCTACACGAGGCCTTTATTCACCCCCCGGAGCCGTGTGAGGCACGTTTTATTGTGGATGCGCGCACTTTATTTTACTACTTGTGGACTGTTGAACAAACACCAAAGGGCCAAAGGGCCTCCCATAACGGGCCATCAATATGAATGACTGAGGCAGGTAAGAAAGAGTATGAGTAGAGTCAAATAATGTGGGTTTTGGATTATTTGTATTTTATTTACAACACAGTATAATAAAAATATACACAGTGAAGGTCAAGGACACATGATCTGAAGGACACATAAACATACTGATCAGAACACTGAGACTTGAACAGTAACACACCATAGACTCTAATAACATTCATAGTGTTAACGCTCGTACTACTTTTATATCTTGTGGTTTTATATGTTATAAAACATTAAACAAACATCCTGGCATTGTGAAACATTTAGAGAATGAAATGACACATATTTCAAAATGTTTCACTTGATTTCATTCATTTAATCAGGAATTATAGTTTGGGAAAAGTGTTAACTAGTAAAATGTGTACAAGTTATGTCACAATAACAACAGATGCAAGTAATCTTAGGCTAATCATCAGAATGATATCCTCCACTGGATCAAGCTGCGATACGCATCGAGTTGTGTTCTTCTTCTGAGGTAAATTCTTGGTTATTCCTCTCAGTGCATCTTCTTCCAGAAAAAAAAGTAGGTGGGTTGAACTTCACGTTTGTTTATGGATAATGTGGGCGTTTACATGTGCACATGTGTCTCACGTGGATGTTTAGAATTTGAAAAGCTCGATCGGCTCGTGGGCGTGACCGCATTAGAGATAACGAGTTGAGATGGTAAAAACTGACATTGCAATAGTTTCATACGGATTACTTTATCAGAGAATACTGCTTACTTACTTACTAATGACTTAATTTAAAAGTAGACATTTCAAGCTTTCTATACATATATTTCTCATGTCTTTGAGGCGAGTATTCGTGGAGGTTCAGGTTGTTTTATTTACGTGTCTGTGAAGAGAAGTGAGAGACGGCAGAGAGCACACCCTGCATATTTCCTTTATTTTACAAAAGCACATTGTTTTGTTGTTATTATGACTATACACAAATAAAAGTAGAACCTTTGCAGTTTCAAACGATACCTTATTCTTATCTGCATGATCAAAAATGGCGGAGTATTTATGGCGGAGAAAGTACAAGACAGCCTGCACTAGTGCGGGCTTCGACCCCAGAGGGTTAATAAAATATCACTAGCATGTATTATGACCTTTGGCCAAGGGAACAATATAAGTATCAAAATTGGTAAAATATACGGATTTTAATGTTTCGCTGGACGAATAGTTAATAAAGTGTAAACTATTAATTTTAAATCCATTTAATCAAGTTCATTCCGAGTCCTTTGGATTCAAAGTCCTTTGAACTTTATCTAATTCCTTACACAAGCATATTTTGTTTTTGTCATGAGTTAACTCGGCAGTTAAACACATCCCTACTGGTGTCCTGACCAATTAAACATTGTTTTAGCTCAGGGTGTGACTATGTTTCTCCTCCCAATACATGAATCAACATATTAGGCTTGTTCGACTTCATTCCGCACCTTAAGGATCGGCTGCTGCCTGACAAAGAAATGCATTCTGGTTAGAAAATTTGTTCGACTTTGATCGGCTCTGCAGCCGCGAGAGCAAAATGAGACGAGCCGCCTAAGTCGGACACTGCAGTTGCTCAAAATCGGCTGCAAAAGCCTTGATGATGACATTATATTCTCTTTGGTCAGATTATGTGACGACAAGGACAACGTGTGTTGCGTGGTTTTTTTTTAGACAAGTTCCTGTATTTAACCTCTCTTGATATTGAATATCTGATCTTCAAACAAAACACACAAAACATTAACAAAAATTAAGATTAGGCTATCTAGTAAATTTTTACATTTAGTCATTTAGCAGACGCTTTTATCCAAAGCGACTTACAAATGAGGACGCAATCAAAGGCTACGTTCACACTGTGGGACTTAGTGCTCAATTCCGATTTTTGCTCAGATCCAATTTTTTTGTATAGCTGTTCACATTGTTGTTTTAAATGGGGCCAATATCAGATTAACAGTGTGACCAGATCATGGTTCTGAACTGACCCACAAGTGCAAAAGAACGATATGAACAGGTTTTCACAACAAAATCTGCCTTTTTGAGAATTGCTTCTCAAAACTAGTCCAAAACTAGCCCAATCAAGTTCATGGGGGTAAATATCGCGTTAGTGGGGTCGCGTCAACCCACAAAGTTGAAAAACAACCCGCAGCAACAGTGGAAAAAGTAGCCCAATTCCACGAAGAAACTGTTTGCGCAATGCTGGCAACGCTGTCATACAGAAATAAACGATGTAAACGAACATAAAGTAAGTGATTATGTGTTTATTTAGTGTGATCTGCTGCAGAAGCCAGCGAAACTATGCGCAGGCCATATGAAAAATAAAGACAAAGATGTGACAAAAGACAGCAGTGTTTTGAAACTTTTATGATACGAGCCCTCATGTTAAGCTTGTATATAGAGTTGTCACTGTAATACTTACAAAATCTGACATCACACTTCCACTGATTACCATTCGCAACTGTCTTGATAACTTTTGGGTATGTAAAATCTTTGAAGTGTCTCCCATCAGCGTGGAATTATGACGAATGTCGATCTAGAGTGCCGTAAAAGTCGCATGAATTCCGACATGACTATTCACACTGCGCATTGCAAAACATCTTTCTTGTATCGGATTTAGTACCACATATGGAAGTGGAAATTGGAATTGAAAAGATCAGATTCCATGCGGTTTGTGTCTGCACACTGTCATTACAAAACCAGATCTGAGTCACATGTGGGCCAAAATAAATTTGAGCCACATTTTCCTGCAGTGTGAATGTGGCCAAAATCAACAAAAGAGCAATAATATGCAAGTGCTATGACAAGTCACTGGTAGCTTAACAAGTGGCAAGGATTTTTTAATTATAATTTTATAATAAATAAAAAGAAAAATAGATAGAATAGAGAAAGATAGTGTTAGAAGCCTTTTTTAAAAGAAAACAAGCAGTTAGAAAACAAATGGAGTGCAAGTCTTAAAGGGTAATAATAAAAAAAATAAATAGATCAAATAGAACTAGAATAGAGAGTGATAGTTAGAGGGTCAAATCAAGATGGAAGAGATGTGTTTTAGTCGTTTCAGAAGTTAAGTTGTAGGAAAGAGGACGAATAAAAAGCGATACTTGTGTCCCTTGTGGGTGTCCCTGTTCAGTAGAGTCGATGGTCTTTACACTCTACGGTCTTCACACGAAGGCTGCCACAGTATACTAAACTTTTTTTTATACCCGTCTGACAAAAACTGTAATTGAAATCAACTGGACACGCTTTACTGTTTATCACAACAAAGGGCCAAGCAAGCGCACAACACTGACAAGGTATGCGATACAGTATAAGACCAAACGCGACTTCAGCACGTCTCAGCACAGTAAACAAAACAAGAATATATATTCTTATTGTAAAAGTTTAGAAGGCAGCGCCTATTTGCACTAAGAGTAAATAGTATATTTTTTTAGCGAGATATGCTATTTACACTAAGTGCAAACAGCTATAGATTCTATTTACACTATGTTAAAATATCAGGATTTTCTGCTATTTATACTACTTATTGCAAATAGTGGCAATTATCTGCACCTCAGTATTGTATTACATTATAAAGCAGTATGCAATAATAATGTATTGAGTGTAAATTATAATTTTAATTCAAATTATTAAATGGATGTCATCTTATTGGGACAATAAAACCCTCCCTACACCTACACTAACCCTACCAGATACTGGTACCAGATAAATGCCTTATTAGTAACGTAATATTAGATTTGAAAAGGGAAAAAAAAAAAGTTTGGCGAAAGGCGGATTCGAACCTGGGTCGATCGCATAACAAAAGACTATGGCACGCGCTTTACCATCTACTCCACTGGAGCAGTCCACTATCATCTTTTGTAGTGTTGACTAATCCAATCACACATTGGTGGGTGGAGTTAGTGTAAATAGCCTCAGCCAACAAGACGGGCTATTTGCACTTAGTGTAAATTCGATCCTAACGGCTCTATACAATTAGAGGATATTGTTTTATTAATGATAGGTATCAAATTACTAATTTATGACATTTGCTTAGGCGGGTGCTGGTGTCTTATTTAATGGATTGCAACTAAGGATGTTCATTTTGGTTATTTTTCCTAACCGACAACCGATGCTCGTTAACCGATTATTGACCGTTAACCGACAAGATTATTTTAAAGTCATATTTAATTAAATTAGAGAGGATACGTGTCTGTGACCCGTTAAAAAATACTAACATTTGTTTCCCGGGGATTAATTTTACATGCGCAAAAAGCAGCAAACAACAGAACATGAGGATTCACATGGTTATCATATCACATCACGCACCTGCAGCGCTTCTGCGAGCGGAGAAAAACATAATAAAGCTAGGCTATAGGTCTATATATATAACGATAAATAGGCATATACGAGAAATATATTTTTACTTATATAATAAATTAAGAAAACGAAAGAAAAACTGTGCAACAAGTAGCCTAGTATGAAGAGTTTCGGTTCATTTTTGTGCTGCGCGAAAGGAAACAGACGGCTATATTTCTTTTGGATTATTTTACAAAAGCACAAAGATTTGTTTTTATCGTGAATGTACACAGATAAAGGCAAACCTTTTACAATTCCGATTATCTTTATGACTAAAAGGAGTAGTTGCTTCCACTGTTAGAAGGAAAAAATTCAAATGATTGCGCCGGCGCCGTATGCGCGCACTCAGTTAAGCATTGCTATCGTGACAATGCAGCCTGTTCATTATCATAATAAAATACAGTCAGTCAAACATGAAAATATGGAAAAAACACACTGCTCAGTTTAAATATGTAGTAAAATCTGTGCCGTTAAGCGTTATCCCCGTACCGCCGTGAATGATGTTATGCAAACCATTTTGTTTTACGTGGATATTGGAACACGAGTGAAGTAGGGTACATAATAAATAATATTTTGGCATTCAAATACATCGCGAATACGGAAACATTTGATTTTGTGTCGAATGAGAGACGCAACGTTGGTTTCAGTTTCGTTTAAGCCTAAATGAATTCGTTTTGGCTTGTTTATATTGCTATAGCTTCTTATATTTTTAATTCTTGTTCTTTTCTAAATACTGTTAATTGAAAGGATTTGTTGTGGAGTGAGGGGAACTAAAATAGCCTAGCTATGTTTACAGTGTTTATTATAATGTTTGTAAACATTTCGTGTCGGCATTAGGCCTATTTCTGAATGAAATAATAAAATGCGACATGTTTTTTTTTCCTCTAAAACACTATTTTTTTTATACGCATAGCGTATTTCAACCATGCAGCAAACCTTTTTAAATATTTTGATAAATTACTAAAAAAAAAAAAACGTTTAACTGATTATATTAATCTCTCAAAATTCTTCACGGTCGGTTAAGGGTTAACCAGTTAAAATGAACATCACTAATTGCAACACATATTCTTGTTAACACTTGTGAACATTACACACAGTGCACGTCTGATTAGAGCTAAGCCGGGCGGTGTGGTAGCCCAGGCTCACATAGTCATAGACCACTAGTGTTAAGCCAGTGGGCGTGATAGCCAAAGCCAGAGGTCTCATTAACCAAAAATTTTCCATCAGACGGAATTTTTTTTAGCAGTGATGGAAAAATCTGAAGGCCGTCCGTCACTTTGACAGATTACACTGAGGGTGATCTATTGTAATTTATAACTGTAATTCCCAACCCTGTCCAGTGGCGAGTGCGCTCCAGTATGGCAGCCGAGCGCGGGATCATCAGGTCCAGAACAAAAATAAAACTGTCACGAGTCTTTTGCTATGTCTTTGATTACGCACAAGCGAGTAACCTCTAGTAAAGAGAAAGAGATGATCAGTTTATGCTGCTGCTTCGCTTGATATGAGGTGACTACAGCGATCTAGCACGCCACATTAAAGAGTGCCAAAACTGTATTAATTGCTTGAATTTCCTAATAAAATGGACAAAATGTGAAATCTGAGACGGTTTCATATCAAAAGTAACAACGCACAAAGCTTAGCCTATTGTGATTTAATGGATGGGAGGCACACTATGAATCGATATTGGTTCATAAAAATGAGAATCTATTAAAATTGAGAAATCTATTTTTTTTACCCAGCTCTAGCATATTTTGTTGATTTTAGTGGCCTCCACTCTCACTGTGGGTGTGGTGTTGAACATGAAAAGTGACGCAGTCTCTGTTCATCTGTTCTCTTCATAAACAAATAAATGCATACGCCTATATGCTCGTCCTGTAGGTTCATTATTAAAAATGAAGATGTGAGCAAAAATAAGAGCAATTAAATGTGTTATTAAAATATGAACATTAATCTTCATGTCTGTGGACACATGTATGTGCACTTATATCCTTATACTCAGCAACATGCACATATTGGCTTGTATTGTCGTCCCCTTCTACAGGGGTTGGACAATGAAACTGAAACACTGGCCAATGCAGTGTTGGAGGTTTCATAGCTATATCTGCGCAGCCTGGTGGCCAGTCTTCACTGATTGCACATTCCACCAGTAAGAGCAGAGTGTCAAGGTTGAATTAGCTGAGCAATAGCACAGCTGTACATAAAATATTACAATGCACACAACATAATGGGAGACATATCAGAGTTCAAAAGAGGACAAATTGTTGGTGCGCATCTCGCTGGCGCATCTGGAAGTCTTAGATCTTTGAGTTCAGCTCATGAAAATTGGTGGCAAAAACAAAAGTGTTGCGTTTATAACTTTGTTCAGTGTAAGTAAAAGATGTTGGGTTTTAATATTACACAAATTAATTATTTTGTTCAGACGTCTGTATTATTTTTCCTAATTTAATGCGTGTCATGTCGTAATAACAAATGTCCAACTTGTAAGTTCTGCAGAGCTGGACATTTTAGTAAAGATCAAATAAACGAGTTCAATGAATGAAAACCAACCTGTTTGTTCCTCAGTATCTTCATGTTTGACTCTGAATGTTTCTTCAATCATGTCTTCACTCTCCTCTTTAATAAACACCATCTCTGTTTGTTCCTCAGTATCTTCATGTTTGACTCTGAATGCTTCTTCAATCTTCATCTCTTCACTCTCCTCTTTAATAAACGCCATCTTTGTTTGTTCCTCAGTATCTTCATGTTTGACTGTGAATGCTTCTTCAATCTTCATGTCTTCACTCTCCTCTTTAATAAACACCATCTTTGTTTGTTCCTCAGTATCTTCATGATTGAATCTGAATGTTTCTTCAATCTTCATGTCTTCACTCTCCACTTTAATAAATGCCATCTTTATAATAGTGTGTCACGTGGATCTGTAAGAGATGAATCACAGATTCCTTAAGTTCTTAAGTTAAGATCTCAGTCGCTTCAGCAGGAGTTTTTCTGCGAGTTTGGACAATTTGTTCTGTTTAAGATGAGAATAATTAACAGAAAGAAAAATAAGTGCAAACTAAATCTGAGTGCGTCTCAATCAGCTCCCTAGTTCAGTAGTCACACTGTTAAGGGAGTCAGTCAGAGTGATAGTTAATGGACTTAAATGGGCATTAAAAACACTCAAACTAGTGCTACAAATTAATTACAAATTAAAGAGATGCTTCATTTTTAGGAATTTATCGTTTACAGTTAGTATTAATTTGTAGATTACATTTAATATATTTCACTTTCATTAAATAATTTGCAGTTGGTTTGTAAAATTTGTCATGACACATGTTTGAGACTGTTGTTCTCGCTGCATTAACTGTTTTGAGCATCAGTGTCTCCTCAGCGCGCGCTGATCCGAATCACTGAATCATTTTGCGAATCATTTGGTTCAACTGAGAAAAGTTTGGAAAAGCTCAGTTTCTCCATCAGCTGCGTCCCAATTCGTAGGCTACATCCTTCGAAGGCCTCATTTGTAGGCCGATTGCGTCACCGCGGCACGACGAAGGCTGTCGTAATTCGAACGCGACTTCAAATGCAGCCTCCGTTTCGCGAGCAAATGAAGGATACAACAGATGGATCCTTTGCAGCCTACCCTATCCCAGAATTCCCAGCGCTCCGGTGAAGACGGGACTTTTATTCAAACAAAATAGCTGGTGATGGTTCTGTGGTGGCCGACTAATACACTTCTAAATGTAAGTATCGTGTAATTTACTCAAATAGCTAGCAAAACAAACATTAAGTTAGGGGTCTTAAAAATGTGACGTTAAACTAACAATACCACTGCACAGATTAATCTGTTAGGTGGTCTGAGGCATAAGTTCTTGTATTTATTAAATTAAGGGCTGAAAATGATACCGCATTGACCCGAATATAAGACAATGTTTTTTTCTTGGAAATACATCTGAAAAACCTTTACTGGGGACAAAAACTCTGCCAGTGTGGCTCGTTGGTACATCTGTAATATTTCCACTAGGACCTCTTGTGTACACAACAATTAGCCCTCACCCTATATAAAGCCCACAACAATAAGACAAGAAGTAGATAAGACTACTTAATAAAACTCACTTGTATTTTTATTTTATTTATTTATTCTTTGTAGTGCTGTCATGCAAGATGTGTCCACAAAGGTTTTAGGCAAACTTGATGATCCAGAAATATGATTTCTGGAGTATTTTGTATGCGCGTCATATTTTCTAACCTTAAGATTGCAGCCCTGTCTTCATATTTTTCATAAGTCTTTCCTTTTTCTCTTCTTTTAGGTCAGTTCTGGAGAAAATGGGGCTGCTGGGAAACTTAAAAATGAAATGAATGAAGTTGTTCCGTACATTTATTTTGCAATTTAAATTATTTGTAAGTGAAGCAAAGTAATTTCTGTGCATTTTTTTTGTTTTTTGTATTATAAGTTGAAACTTGTAAATAAAAGACAAGTAGTAGTTCTGGAAATTGTTTCTTTTTGCAAAGCAAATTTGTAAATGACAGAAATTCTATACTTTTTTTGCATCTAAATTGAGATTTGTAAATTAAAATAAATCGTTCTATACTGAAAGTACTTTTTTACAACTTTGATTACAAAATAACTTTAATTCATCTCCAGTGTTTGAGTGCATATCTCCACCGTCCAGCACTGGGACGTTCAGGTTTATCCTGCAGTACAGGGGTCTGGCCTGATTTAGGGAAAGAAGGAAAGGACTAATTGTGTAGAGCTATGAAGTAACTAGTGGAACAAATATTGAGTTACTTTAGTAAAGTACTTTCAGTAACTACTAATAGTGCATTGAGGAAAAACTGCATGCATTTAAAACCCCAAGTAAAAGTATTATCTTGCATACTGTAATGTACTTAAGGTATGAAGAGTAAAAATAAAGGTATGATATGATGGTCTGGCATTAATATTACTGCTGCACTACTGTGTATGTTGCATTTTATTTTTTATATCATTACAATATCCTAAGTTGAAAGTGTAATTCGGTCATTAAAAGTAAAAAACAAACAAACTAACAATTCAGGCTCCATTTTCAATTTCATTAAATAAAATCTCAGAATGGCAGCTCTCTTCTCGCACCGTTGCTACGCCGGACACCTGGTGACGCAATCAAGAAATCCTGCGAAGCGAAGCCTAGACTCTTTTTTTTATTATTTTATTTTTTTTTTTTATTCAATGCTTTGGACACTAACACAGAAAGGCATTCATAACTGGGAGATTTACAAATAATGACTGAGATTACACTCAATTTTCGTTCGCACTCTGTACATCATATAACAAAATACATGTAAAAATAAAATAAAAACACTGAAGAAGAAAAATAAAGACAAAGAAGAAGTAGGGGGGTAAGTTAGGGGAGGTTTTCACAGTATGACACCAAAGTCCTCTAATAAAGTATACAAAAATCTTGCTTTGGGACTTCTCATCCCTCTTAACGTCTCCAAATACAATACAAATTCCTCTTTTAACACCACTAATTGTGGGGGAGTTTTGAAAAATGTACATTTATGAATGTATAATTTCAGCAAAAGCAGCAAATTATTTATTACATAGGAAATCTTTTTATACTTAAATAAACCAAACTTAATTTCCCATGAAAGGATCAGTCTTACAGGTAATCTTTGGTGTATACAACAGAATGCAACATTCAAGAATGTTTGTACCAAATTATACCGAAGGCTAGACTCTGAGCGTCCTTCGTAGGGCGCTTCGTAGGGCGCTGCGAATTGGGACACAGCTATCATCTCTTCTGGCCAGTGACTGAATTCGTCTTTATTATAAACTGATTCACGCTATATGCAGCGAAATAAGACGCACCTTTTCTGTGCCTCATAAGTAGATGCAAAACAACGAATTAATTTCACAGTTGTTGTGAAAACAACAAGATAGCCTGAACCCTTTAAACACTTAAAAACACAAACCTTTCTTCATCCGAATCCCACCAGATGCAGGAGCGCAGCCGTATGACGTCATACCACGAAACCAAAATAAAAGTCCCGTTTACACTCTGCTCCCTAAAATCACTAACGTGCAGAAAAGTACACACAAATAATTCAATAGACGAGAACAGAGTTTATTTCTTGGCAAAACTGATATTTAAGTGTTGCCCAATCATGTGCTGAAAATATTAGGAACTAGCAGAGGTCATAGCCCTTCACCTGTCAGTGTCTCATAAACATAAAGCTTTTAGAAAATTACAACCTTACTGGTAATGTTGTTATGCTGGTTGTTTTCTTCATGTAGTCGAATAGACATATCAGTTAAATCCACAAAGGTGCATAAAGTGAGCTTATTCACCACTAGTTAAGTCCACTTTTTGTATGCCCTTCCGTGTGTATCACAATTATAGTACTTGTTTACTACTGGCAACTAGTCTTTGGAGCGAAACCATTTAAATGTAAAAATTGAAAGAAAGAAAAAAACATTAGGTGTTTAAAACTATATTTTAAATAGCCTCTTCATACGCTGTTTATATACTGACACTATTGGTGTAGTGAAGAGTGACTCCAGTTTTGCACAATGTTTTCACACATTTTGTTGCATGCAATGCTTTATTACAGCATGCATTTTTGATTGCACTTAAAGCTGCAGTCCGTAACTTGTTTTGAATAAAAACGATCCGAAATCAATATTTGAGCAAGTACATAACCAGCCAGTGTTCAAAACTATCATCTTACTTTAGCCCGATTCACAAATGTTAGCTTATAATAATGTTTTCTAATTTGAGTGGTACGGGTAGGTTTTCGCGGGAAATTCGAGCATGCTCCT
>NW_015544234.1:257044-274169 GCF_001515605.1 Sinocyclocheilus anshuiensis
TATACAGGAACTGCATAACATATATAGTACTCGTGATGAATCTATATTCAAACAGCTTGAATATTACATCCCCTTTCTTTGAAAACTTTGACATATTGTGGCAGAGAACACAACATTGCAACTCAGCAATTCTTTTAGTTAACATACCAATGCAACAATCAGTATACAAATCTAAACAAGCCATAACTATATCAATGGTTGCAACAACTGGCATGACAACTTTTTTTATTTTTTTTCTTAGGGCAGCGATCCGCCTACACCCTTTACAATTATAGATCAAGGTTGACTCTGGGTTTCACTTCACGTCCTGATCTGGTAACATAACGTGGAGTAGCAGTATTATTCGTGTCTGTCTTCTTAGGGTGATCCAATGGGACTGTGTGTAGAGTGCTCGAAGACATTCTGGACTCGGCATTGACAGGCTGTGCTTTATCTTGCAGAAGGTGATGACGATTCTTTCAGAAAACTTGGCCTTCTGCAGTGCACACGTGGTAGGACCTGAAGGTGTCGGCAGGGTTTATGAGTACAGCAGGCTTCCAGCTCCCTGAATCCTGAATTCGGACATGGTCTCCGGTCTGTAGTGGTGTGAGCAGTTTTGCTGACCTGTTGAAACACTTTTCTTGGTACTGTTGCCTTTGCTCACGTCTAACATCTTTTCCACAGACAATTTTGGGCTGTAGCTGTCGGTTGGTGGTGGGGAGAATGGAGCTCAATCTTCTACTCACCAGCAGTTGGGCTGGTGATGTATGGGGTCTTTCTTGTCTGCTTTCACTTTGTCCATTAGTGATTTTGCAATCTGCAATTTCGCCTTCTCACTCAGCCTATTACTGTGGGTAATGTGGCCTACTTGTGATATGCACAAAATCCCAAGCGCGAGCAAAACTCTCAAAATCTTTTGAGCTGAATTGAGGCCCATTGTCTGCGATAACCTTTTCAGGGATCCCAGGTGCTGCAAATATTTTCTTTAGTTTCAGGATCACTGCAGCAGCTGTGATCCAAGTCAAGATATCTGAAGTGACGACGTGAAGTGACGTGACATGTGGCCAAGTATGGTGACCCGTACTTGGAATTAGTGCTCTGCATTTAACCCCTGCTCTGCATTTATCCCATCCAAAGCGCACACACACAGCAGTGAACACACACACCGTGCACACACACCCGGAGCAGTGGGCAGCCTTTTTTTTTTTTTGCTGCGGCGCCCGGGGAGCAGTTGGGGGTTCAGTGCCTTGCTCATGGGCACCTCAGTCGTGGTATTGAAGGTGGAAGAGAGCGCTGTACATTCACTCCCCCCACCCACAATCCCTGCCGGACCTGAGACTCGAACTCACAACCTTTGGGTTACGAGTCCGACTCTCTAACCATTAGGCCACGACTTCCCCCTGCTGTAGTAATCTGCTGTAGTAATCTACCACCACTATGTAGTCATCATTATTCCAAGTGAATAAATCAGTACCTACAGTCTGCCATGACCGGTTTGGGATAGGATGGGAAAATGAGAGGCCCTTTTGCGTTTGACATATGACGCTCAAGGCAAATGGAACATTGTTCAACCATGCTAGCAATCTGTTTGGACTTCCCCGGCCCAACTAGCACGCTGTTTGGATTTTTCAATTCCAGTCCCATGTGGCCTGAATGAATGCGTTTAAGCATCTCTTCTCTCAGCAGCATAGGAATTACGATCTTTTCTCCCTTGAAAACCATCCCGTCCATCTCAGATAATTCATCCCTGTGGTTCCAGTACTCTGGGATGGCTGTAGGACATCTCTTTCTCTCATTAGGCCAACCTTCTTTAATCACTCTCCTTAACGTGGACATCTTTCTCTGTTTCCTCTCGGGTACTGCTGAGTTTCGCATCACTGACTGGGAGAGCACGGAGTCCGGTAATGGACTTGCACATGCATCCCTTCACTGAAGTTGTCATCCAGGCAAGACATCGATTTTCTTGACCGTGTATCTGCAACTGGAATATTCTTGCCAGGAACATGCACGATGGTGAAGCTGTACTTTTGCAATTGCAGGATCATTCTCTGCAGTCTTGGTGGGGCCGCAGACAATGGTTTTCTGATTATCGCTTCCAAGGGTTTATGATCGGATTCCACTGTTATGTGCCGCACATAAACGTACTGGTGAAATCTTTTGCAACCCCAGAGAATGGCAAGGAGCTCTTTATCGATCTGGGCATAATTTATTTCTGAGTCTGTGAGTGACTTTGATGCATATGCAAGTGGTTTGCCTTCCTGCAGCAACACCGCGCCTAAACCATATTTGGAGGCATCAACTTGCAGTGTGAGTTCTTAGCTTGTGTCAAAGAATGCCAGCACAGGGCCTGGTTCCCTGGTGATGATGTCCATATGAACTCGCTGTCCTGCCAGTAGTTGTCTCAGAGGTGCATTAATATCTGAAAGGCTTGGTGCAAACTTAGAGAGATAATTGACCATGCCAAAAATTGTTTCAAGTTCAGCACGGTTCTTGGCTGGTGTCATTTCTTTAATGGCTGCCACTTTTTGAGGATCAGGTTTGATTCCCTCCTGAGTAAGGCAGTGGCCAAAATAGCTGACTTTGGGGACACAAATAGTACTTTTCTCAGGATTAAGGCACACTCCCTTTTCTCGAGAACGTTCCAGCATGGTCCTGAGATTATGGTCATGTTCCTCCTTGGTCTTCTCATGGACCAAAATGTCATCCACAATGGCAACGACTCCAGGCAGACCTTCATAGATTTAGTCTATTTTCTGTTGAAAAATGTCCCGAGCTGAGACAATGCCAAAAGGTAGGTGACAAAATCTGTATCTGCCGAAGATTGTGTTGAATGTGGTAAGCTTCAAGGATTTTTCTGAGAGTTTGACTGCCCCGTATCCAGATCTAGTGTCCATTACGCTTAAGTAACGGGCTCTGCCCCTGTGCCAAAGTACGCCGTTCATGTCTACATAAATAAATTGCCAAATGGCATCTGTTTCAAACAGACCGTGAGCTTTTCCGAACTGTCTTCAGCAGAGAAGAATCACCACACCAAAAGGAACATACTCATTCAGAGAAGAGCAATGAAGAGCGATGACCATCCTTTGTATCCGCCACAAGATCTGGGACTGAAACAAATGGTGGAGTACATTCTACAGAAAAAGAAGATACCTGCTGTCCTACCAGACAATATACGTGTACCATCAAAATCGAAAAGATTCATGTCTCAAAGTCTGTATCTGAAATCTCAGAAATTACGCTTACAGAAGACAGACTTAGAGAAGAACTATTTAAACAAAAGGTAGGGTTTGTTAATTAAAAACACCCAACTGTGTTGTGTTTTTTTGTATTAACTTGCTTGCTGTACTACATTTCTAAAATAATATATTTTTGTTGAATATTAAGGTTGAGGTCGTTAGAAAGTTGTGCAGAGAATGCGGTTTGGACTTCTTCTGAGGTTATCAAATGAAATGAAGTCCAGGCAAGCATATGACAAAATCTTTGAGAAAATCTGGGGTGCCTCTGGTAAGCTTAAAGGGTTAGTTCACCCAAAAATGAAAATTAGCCCATACATTACTCACCTTCAAGTCATCCTAGGAGTATCTGACTTTCTTCTTTCAGACGAATCCAGTTGCATGCATCAGTCCAAAAGAAGTTAAATAAAAAGCGCCAATCCACAAAAAAAATGTCTCACACGGCTCTGGGGGGTGAACAAAGGCCTCCTGTAGCGAATAAAAGATCCATATTCAAAACGTAATAATCACTTTAATGTAGCTTGCGACAACAGTTGTACACAGAAGCAGTTCCGGGGAATGACGTATGAGTTCAGCGCTGCGCATGCGCCGGTGAGTCTCGTGAAAACCAGCGTTTGTTTACAGGAGCAAAGGAAGCAAAGTTTCATTACTTTAGCAAAGGAAAACCAGTCTCCTGTTGGCTTATATCGAAAACCTCTTCTTTACAAATCCTCGTTTTGTACTTCTAATAAGTGACCGTTGTTTTGTTTTGATCTCTCCCCTGCATTAAAATGTAATAATCACTTTAATCTAGCTTGCGCTCACTGTTGTAAACGGAAGCAGCTCCGGGCGGATGACGTATGAGTTCAGCGTTGCACATGTGCCGCTCAGAAGTGTCGAACGCGGAAGCGCAGGGGAGAAATCAAAACAAAACAATGGTCACTTATTAGAAGTACAAAACGAGGATTTGTAAAGAAGAATGTCGGAGGATTTCGATATAAGCCAAGAGAAGACTTGTTTTCCTTTTCTAAAGCAAGGAAACTTTGCTTCTTTTGATCCTGTAAACAAACGTTGGTTTTCATGAGACGCACCGGCGCATGCGCAGCGCTGAACTCATACGTCATCCCCCCGGAACTGCTTCTGTGTTCAACTGCTGGCGCAAGCTAGATTAAAGTGATTATTACATTGCTTTATTACACTTTTGTTTTTAATTTGTTATTCTGTTTTTGTATGGCTTTCTTTACATTCAAGTTCTGTTTTCTCATTCTTGTCGAATATTTTTTTTAAATAAATGAAAGGGATAACAGACATATAACGTTTTGCTCAGTCTAAAAATGTGAGCTCGTGAACTTGTATATGATCATCTGTTTAGACATCAGCTATTTATTTATTTATTTAAATTGGGGGAAAAAATCACTTTCCAACCAGTCTACCCTGCTTTTTCAACACTCTAAAAAATGTTTAAACAACCCAATTTACTTTCGCTATAGTCAGTCTTCCACATATTCTGTAGCTTGTTGTGAGTGAAAACCATCAGTTCTGGTCACCGCAGAGCTAAACTGCACCTTACAGTATGTCTGCATTTTGAAACTAATGTTGTGAATAAGGTGTTGTTCTCTGCAGTCATTCAGATTGTCCGTAAAATTAATGGACAATGCCAAGGCAGAAAATTACCAGTACTTTTTATGGTGTACTCACACTAGGCACGATCGAATAATTAATAATTAATTTACAATTTATGTTGTGCATTGATTTTCAATTGTATGTATCAGATAATTATTACGGAGGCAGCTGACGTTAATTAAATAATTTGCAGCTTGCTCGCAAACTACATTTCGCTCTCAGAGCTGCTTCCGTGTACAACTGTTGTTAGATTGTTTTTCTGAGAGAAAACTGGACAATGCATTATATGTTTTCGCCTTTTCTACGTGTAAAAACACCAAGGGAAGCAGGTCGCAGAGATGATGAGCCACATTCCTGGGTGTTTTTGAAAGTTTTGATTTTGTTTGGTTTAAAGCAAACAGGATGCGTTTTCTGCCATCTCGGACTCTTGTGCACTTGAGCGCAAAACTTCGAAACTCTGCATATACTTGCCTTACAGACATGAAAAATATATCTATAGAGAGTGAAATGTCTACGTTTAAATTAACCAATTCAAATAGAAAACAAATATTCTCAGATTATGTAATCTGTATGAAACATGCATACAGGCGCAGCACTACTTCGGAGATGACGAGTGTCGCCGACTTCATCTCTTAAGCCAAAAACAAAGAAAGTACTAGTTTATCAATAAATTATTAAAACGTTAATGCAGTCTCCTTGCTGTTTTTCCCTGACATATTCATAATTATTATATCTACCGGTTCACTGTGGCGAGTTTTTTGTGTGTGTGTGTGTGTGTGTGTGTGTGTGTGTGTGCGCACTTGAAGGCAATTAAAGGCTCATTATTATGATTTATATGGTTTCTTAATAAACGTGCGACTAATAGCCGACTAATGCTAGAAATTAACGACTACTAAGCGACCAGAAAAATCTTTAGTCGAGGGCAGCCCTATGCAGGATGTTTATAAAGAGTGGGCATCCACAACACACTGGGTCGGGTTCTAAAGGTAAACGTGGATTGCCCATGGATGTAAGGAACTTTATAATGATATTAGTTGCCCAGAAATTCCCTCATATGACCAGCAGTGACAGCAAGTGAGTCAAGGACAGGGTGAACGAGTTTATTCGCTCCCCGAGAATTACTGTTGCCCACCGACATCCACAACGGGCCAGGGACGGCTAAACGAACCACGCTCACACTAGTCAAATGCGCTCGGGCACGGTTCAAAACGCCTAGCGTGAGTACACCCTTAGTTATCTCTCTCTCTCTTTTTAAAATTATTTAATTTATTTATTTATTCAATTTTTTACATTGTACATTGAAAATTGAGGACAATTTTATAAGCCCTGCGCATTACAAGCAGAAAAAAATATATCAACACACAAGAAATGTTTTATTAATCATTAATTTTAGTTTAAACATGAGGATTCTAATTAGTTACCTTTAAGTTCCATTGTTTTTGTCAATAAAATTTTCATTTTACTCGTTTCTTTTTTTGGGGGGGGGGGTTAAATCCCGGAATTCAAATAGAAAACAAATATTCTCAGATTATGTAATCTGTATGAAACATGCATACAGGCGCAGCACTACTTCGGAGATGACGAGTGTCGCCGACTTCATCTCTTAAGCCAAAAACAAAGAAAGTACTAGTTTATCAATAAATTATTAAAACGTTAATGCAGTCTCCTTGCTGTTTTTCCCTGACATATTCATAATTATTATATCTACCGGTGCACTGTGGCGAGTTTTTTGTGTGTGTGTGTGTGTGTGTGTGTGTGTGTGTGGGTGCGCACTTGAAGGCAATTAAAGGCTCATTATTATGATTTATATGGTTTCTTAATAAACGTGCAACTAATAGCCGACTAATGCTAGAAATGAACGACTACTAAGCGACCAGAAAAATCTTTAGTCGAGGGCAGCCCTATGCAGGATGTTTATAAAGAGTGGGCATCCACAACACACTGGGTCGGGTTCTAAAGGTAAACGTGGATTGCCCATGGATGTAAGGCACTTTATAATGATATTAGTTGCCCAGAAATTCCCTCATATGACCAGCAGTGACAGCAAGTGAGTCAAGGACAGGGTGAACGAGTTTATTCGCTCCCCGAGAATTACTGTTGCCCACCGACATCCACAATATTAAATATTGCTTTGATTAAATTGAACCAATTCTGTTTAAATATTTAAAGTTCTTCCGTTCTGTTCTATATAATGTTTTCTATTTTGTGAACTTATTTTAACATACGCCTATTTAATCTTAATTAATTAAATCTTTATTTTTAAGTGTAACCAATTGTGCTTTCATATTTAAAAACGTTTGCTTTATTACACTTTTGTTTTTAATTTGTTATTCTGTTTTTGTATGGCTTTCTTTACATTCAAGTTCTGTTTTCTCATTCTTGTCGAATATTTTTTTTAAATAAATGAAAGGGATAACAGACATATAACGTTTTGCTCGGTCTAAAAATGTGAGCTCGTGAACTTGTATATGATCATCTGTTTAGACATCAGCTATTTATTTATTTATTTAAATTGGGGGAAAAAATCACTTTCCAACCAGTCTACCCTGCTTTTTCAACACTCTAAAAAATGTTTAAACAACCCAATTTACTTTCGCTATAGTCAGTCTTCCACATATTCTGTTTTATTCTAAATTGCGGAACGAATAAATCTGTGCTCTCACGTTTTTACTAATATTTCTTCAATTCATGGATCACATATTTTTCGCCGTGTCATGAGCACAGCTGTTTAGTATAGCAGAATATGTGTCAAAAGTCAGATCGCAAGTATGCATTTAACCTGTTGGAATGCATCACTGAATTATTAAATTTAAGTGTCAAACCTTTTATCTATGACAGTAATGGTGACAAAATAAATATGCACAACTCAAATACTGGATAAATTAAGCACACTTCAAGCAATGTCATCACTAATATTTCTCTCCAACAGTAGTCAAATAGTTTAAACATTATGCATTTAGCCTATATGATGAAGTAGTCGAGATTTAATTTAATTAATGCTATGTTACTACTGTTATTAAATTATAAGTCATTTATTTAATTTTTTTAATCTTAATTCACAAATAAAAACACCACATTTCCACTTTATTGAGCTAACAGTGTCAACCATCCCTTTGCGCCACCTGGAGGTGATTTTGCAAACGAGTTTCACATGTGACTGATTTGTATTTGCCGCTGCGGCATTGACACGGCAGTAAGCACGGCCGTAATAGGCATACTGGTTGACTACCTAATGTATCAGTAAATTTGGGAGGCTGCAGACAAGCGTGAGATGAAGTGGATTACTCGTGGGAAGAGTTTGTGTTCTACATGATTTTCTGACGCCACGTGACGCACATGATGGTGACGTTGCAAATGTTGATTGGCCACATGAAGGAAGTTCAAGAAGCCTTTTGAACACATTATATATTAATATTGCATATTAAATAATAAGAGTATTTTCTATGTATGATGAAAACATTTAAAATTTTATGAAAGATGGTTTCTATTGTACTACAAGTGGTAACTATATACTTTTTTTTTTTTTTTTTTTTTTTTTTTACAAAGTATGTGAAAAGCACATTTTAGTTCATATTTGTGGTGTCCCAAAATAGCACAGTTGAGTGCACTCAAGTACGTGTATTTTACTGCACTTTTTTCACCTGGGTTCACACATGCATACAATATTCATATCATAAATCTCCTCCTCCTGGACAACTTTATAAGTGTAAAAATATGCTCTTGACCTAGTGTACCCAAACATTTAAACAAACTTAAAAAAAAAAAGGCAAGCTCATGTATCATATGATTCCTAACAAGCATGCAAAATTTTATGGAGATCGGGCAAAATGTGGCACTCTAAAAAGTAAAAATTAGTATATTCCGATTGCAAATTCCCTGAAATTACCATTATAACCACTAGATGACAGCAGTAGGTAAGTATGTATAGGAAAACAATGTTCCGCTATATGAATACATTTATTTGTTATGACCCCGGCTTAGGGTCAGGGAGGTAACATAAATAAAGAGTACTGGGCCTGCCTTTTACCATTTCTGTGTTTTGTTTTTATTTTCTGTTTATACCAAATCTGTTCATTTTTTTTTTTTTTTTATCTCTGAATCTCTTTCCACAGCTAGGGCATGTGCACAGCTTTTCTCCAGTGTGAATTCTCATGTAGACTTCAAGGTCTCCCTTGTTAGTGAACCTTTTTTCCACATTGTTGGCAGTTGAAATATCTCTCTCCACTGTGAACACTCATGTGAACGTTGAGGTTTGTTGACAGAAACTCTTTCCTCACTGTTGGCAGGTACAAGGCTCCTCTCCAGTATGAATTCTCATGTGGTTTTTAGGGTCTCCTTTTCAATTTAAACTATTTCCACAGTTTGCAGGCGTAAGGCTTCTCTCCGGTGTGAGCTGCAATGTGCCTGTTAAGGGTTCCTTTTTGAGTGAAACTTAGTCCACATTGAGGGCAGGTGTAAGGTTTCTCTCCAGTGTGAATTCTCTTGTGCCTTTTAAGGGTTCCTTTATTAATGAAACTTTTTCCACATTGTTGGCAGGTGTAAGGCTTCTCTCCAGTGTGAATTCTCAAATGGATTTCAAGGCTTGCTTTTTTGGTTAAACTTTTTCCACATTGTTGGCAGTTGAAATATCTCTCTCTAGAGTGACTACTCATATGGACTTTGAGGTTTCCTTGTTGACAGAAACTCTTTCCACACTGTTGGCAGGTATAAGGCTTATCTCCAGAATGAATTCTCATGTGGTTTTTAAGGCCTCCTTTTCGAATGAAACTATTTCCACACAGTTTGCAGGTGTAAGGCTTCTCTCCGGTGTGAACTGCAATGTGCCTGTTAAGGGTTCCTTTTTGAGTGAAACTTAGTCCACATTGAGGGCAGGTGTAAGGTTTCTCTCCAGTGTGAATTCTCTTGTGCCTATTAAGGGTTGCTTTTTTAATGAAACTTTTTCCACATTGTTGGCAGGTGTAAGGCTTCTCTCCAGTGTGAATTCTCAAATGGATTTCAAGGCTTGCTTTTTTAGTGAAACTCTTTCTACACTGTTGGCAGATGAAATGACTTCTAGCTCCTGTGTTTTGAGCTCTCTTTTGTGAAGTCTGTTTAGTTTGTGAGCAAGTGAAATCATTTTTCTCACACTGATCTCTGTCTTCCATTTCATTTAGTTTTTCACTTTTCACTTTTTTTTCACTTTTCTTTTTCAGCAGCATCAGGTCTAAAGCAGAAAGAGACAAATACAAGTTAATCCCATTTTAATGGCACAAAGTAGGGCTGCAGCATTAAATCATAACATAAAATAAATGATCATCGATTATGAAAATCATCGACAACGATTCTCATTATCGATTAGTCAGGTCTGCCCTCAGTGCACATCCAACTTCAGACGGTTGCGTCGAATTACAGCACTGAATTACCATTTCTATGTACAAAATGCATCTAAAAATAGTGGAGGAAACAGAATGAGATGCTGCAGGAGAGCTACGTGATCCAAGCTGCCCAAAACATGAGAATTCTTTACTTTAAGCTTTAAGCTAATGCATTAGCGTAATGGCTTGCCCTGTCACCCAGCTAACCATTTTTGGTTCCCAGAACGTTCCGGGAACATTAGTTCCCTTTCAAGGGAACTTCGAACTGCCTCCTCTAGGGGTCACTATGGGGAACACCTTCAGTGTGACCGGTGTCTGAAGCATATATCTAAAAACGACAATAACATTGGCCGGTGACAGCCTATGACGTCACTACCGGTGCGACTATAGTATAAATAGGCGCCGGAAGAACACGTCATCTTCTTCTTCGTCTTCACTGACCGTTTGTTTATGTTAGCCTTAAGCTAAACACGACTAGGAGTGCATGTTTCTCGCCAGAGGCTTTGCTCTGATACCTGCAGTTTCACACGGCTCGTGCGCTGTGTGTGTGTGTGTGTGTGTAGTGAAGAGCAAGCGCGTTCAGCTCTCGAGGGAGTTGGATGCGCTCTGCATTCATTGCTTATTTCTTGTGAGGGATAAGCATGAATTGAATGCGCTCGTTTCACAGGAGGCGGCTTGTGCTCATTGTGATGCATTTGCGGGACTTCTGAGGGGGATGTGAGTATTTCACCATTTACCCGAGTTTGTAGATGGCGCTTGCATGAGTGCGTTTGCCTCTCGCGGGAATAGCGATGCATTTGCGGCAGCAGTTTTCGTTTGCGCTTGATTTAGCGGTTGGGCGGAGCGTGTTTAGCTCCCGCGGGAGCTGAATGCATGCTGCGCGTTGCGTCGCAAACGCGTTGCGTTTCCATGAGAACATGGAAAGGATCTGACGGGAAATTTCTCCCTATCAGTAATTTCCTTTTGTTTATATAGGAAATGTAGAGTGTGGATCTGTCTGCAGTTATTGGACAGATGGTTTATATAATGTCCTTCTCAGATAACCACATTATACTGCACTCCGGATTGAGTAAAAATCCATTCTCGTCCCACATCCACAGATTCCAGCATAGTAGTTATGCCAACATCGAGGGGATGTGTGAGAATGGTTATGAGAAGATGCCACCTGTTGAAGAGACGCTGGCCTGCTATCTCTCCATGGGGGAGACATCTTCTCTTAAGGCAAGGCAGCAGGTCAGGCTGCAGTCTCGTTGCACACCATGGTGGTACTTCAGGCTTTTCAGGCTGATCTGTTGAAAGACCTGGATAAAGGCAGGGTCTATCCCCTGATGAGGTGGCTGAGTTGTGTTGCACCACGGATCTTGCTCTCCGTGCCGCTAAGCAGGCCGCTACTGCCATTGGCAGAATGGCAGCCATGGTGGTTATAGAGAGACATCTGTGGGTGAGTCTGGTGGTTATCGGGTCAAAAGAGAAGGGCTTTCTTCTTGATGGTTTACTGAGCTTTTCGGCACTTCCGTCGAGACGGAGGTCGTGACGTTTTTAGGAGGCCAAGATGTGCTCGGCGGCCTTTTAAATCCTTCATTACACGAGGGTCCAGGCTTCGGACTTTGCCTGCAGCCTATATCATGAGACTGAGTCATGCGCGGTAGCCACGGTTGGTGAATACGATCCATTTTCATCTACTCTACTGCTAGTTCTTGTGTATTTGATGCTAGCCTTTCTCTGCAGCGCTACTCTGACCTGTTCTGTTTTTCTGACTTTAGGTTTGACTCGCATGCTAAGTCAGGACCTCCTGCTGTTGACCGATTACAGTGATGGTTTCACTCATCGGTTCTGGTTCCAGGCTGGTGATAGCCCTCATCTTCGGCTTGGACACGCAGCCTGGGCTTCTGAGGAAGTCTCTTCATGCACGTTCTCTGAGCTCAATGCTCCATAGATGGTCAGGCCCGTGGGTCCTCACTGTCACACTGCCCTTAGGGTTGAACCAATAATCACCCCTCTGTGGAGTGGGCTGGAGTACACTGCGTTCTCTGAGGTTTTTGTGTTTCTGTGGGAAACCCCTCCTTTGAGCTTCTGCTCTGAGGAGTAATAAGCTCTATACGCATGAATGGTTATTGGGTCCCACTATTTCTTCAGATTCTATTGGGTCTGGTTATACGGGACCCACGCTCTCTATCGAGATAGAGAGCATGAGACCGTGTCCAGCTGCACCAGTGGACTGTCTCTTATTGGGCCCTGCTGGGTTACCCCTTCTAATCTAGCGCCCCTTCTGGTCGAGCTAAGAAGTGCTCCCCTATCTGTGAGGGTTAGCTAGGAGTCGATCTGTGGCAGTGACATCAGGTAGTTGGGCCTGATTCCCGATTGAGCCTCCCGATTGAGTGGCTGAGGACTTCTGGGCATCTGTGAGCAGATCTCTATAAAATCCATACTATGGTAAGTGCACACGCTAAGCTTCTGTGCACTTTCTAAAATCCACATGGTGGTAAGTGTGCATGCTAAGCACTCTGCGCACTTTCTTAAATCCTGTATGGTAAGGGTTACGCGTTGTTAGCCTCGTTCCCTTTCTCTGAGTCGGCTTAGGCCCCGGTACTCGCCTTGGGCTCCACTCGACTAGTGTGTCTCTGTTGATACACTTTTAAAGCATCGCTCCCCTCACTGTAGAGGATTATTCATGAGCATGGTGCTTTCTTACGAGCGTTCGAGTTCTCTCCCCTTCTGAGGAGTTGAATTCCCCGCTCTGTGGGCTGTTCTCGTGGTGGTGTTTAGGCAGTGCTCCCCTCTATCAGAGGGTTGCCTATGAGCACGCTAATCCTTTTTTGAATTCGGAGTTCTCCTCTCACGTGGAGAGTTGAGTTCTCGGTTTTCCCAGCGCACCTACAACCGGCAACATCAGGCGAACTAGGCCCTTCCTCTGCCTCCCTGATGCGCTGAGTTTTTGGCTAAGCTTGCAGTACACTTACCCTTCAGGATTTCTACGAACATGCTGTAGGTTGAGCATCTGCCTCCTCCTCTCGGCTGAGAGCTGGGTGTTATGCTCCCTCAGCTAGGTAACTTACTGCTAGCCATTCCAGCATTATACCATGAGGATGAGTTGGTGCTTCTCAGACATATTGTTCTTGGGATGCGCCATTTCCATCTATGGTCTGCTCCTTCAGAGTGCCACGAGGGCCCCTTAGAATGGTATCTTTAAAATCCATGATATGGTAAGTGCGCACGTGAAGTTCCAGTGCACTTTCTAAAATCCACATTGTGGTAAGTTTGCACATTAAGCTTTTTGCATTCTTTCTAAAATCCTGTATGGTAGGGGCTACGCACGGCAGCTTCATGCCCTTTCTTGAGTCGGTTAGGCCCCGGTTCCACCTTTGGCACCAGTCCACCTATGTATCCTCAGGATATCTACTTTAACAGGGTGTTGCAACTAGGGGTCTGTTGAGACAGTTCCTTCAGCAAGCTCATGCAGAGCAAGCGGTAGCCCACTGGGTGACAGGCCAAGACCTAGTACGATTCTAGGCACTTGGTCATATCCCCCTAAAGGAATCTATTCCTGATTCCAAGCCTTGAGCTCTACCCCGGGCCCAGGAGTTCTGGCCCTAACAGGCAAGTTTTTTGGGGTATGTAGCTTAGGCCTTTGGCCGTAGGAGATAATGTCACTGACAGCTGTCTAACATCCCAGGGGCAACTCCCTTAAAGCTTTGCTAGAGTTGGTACTTAGTGCTCGCCTGTGGTTTGGCATGCACTCCCCTCAGCATGGTGGCGTGGGTATACCGTTCCCCATAGCGACCCCTAGAGGACGCAGTTCCCAGAGTAGGGAACGAGACACTGCGTCCTCTAGGTTTCCTGCCATGCTTCGGACGCAAGGTTTAGACGAAGAAGCGGATGACGTGTTCTTCCGGTGCCTATTTATACTATAGTCGCACCGGTAGTGACGTCATAGGCTGTCGCCGGACAGTTTTTAGATATATGCTTCAGACAACGGACTATAGTACACTATTAAGAACACTTTCATCATCCTCATGAATATGCTGGGTTTCTCTCATATCTAAAGGCTGCAACACACCAGTTTTTGTTCCGTGCTGAGTTATACAATCAAATCCTTTCATGATAACATACAGTATACACGCTGCTAATAATTTGTTAATTGTGCAGTGTGAGATTCATTGGTCATAACAGAACTTTGTGAGATCGCGATGAACAAAGAGTGACAGCTTTTTAGTGGGTATAAAGAGCGCTCTTTGCGAGTTTTCTAGGCTTATAATCCATTTAAAATGTAAATTTTGTTTTTCGGCCACACACACGTTGCAAAGTTTCAGGAATGACATCCGCATATTTATGCGGCATTTGCTCTCGAAGTAGCAGTGATTGACATAGTGATAACCATTAGCAATAGATGGGACAAAATATGTGAAAATGTGCATTAAGGGTGCTTTCACACCTGTAGATCGATTGCTTTGTTCCGAAACAGGGATTAAAATTATTACAATGTTGCTTTTTCTGCTTGGTGCGGTTCGCTTTCATACGGCAATGTTTCTAAACTGACCAAATTTATTAATACAAGTCACACGCGAGTAAACTGTTCTCTCATTTGCCAAAATTTCACGGTTTATTTTCCGGAATTCCACTGAGCTGTCACTCACAGCTGTCATCTGTAAGGATGGAATGACAACAGCTTATTGGTTTTTTTTTTTGTAGATGTCGTTATATTAATTTATCACTTTGAGCAGGAGTCCAGGATTCATCGGGAAAACATTTTTAAAATGCACATACTAGATACATATATATATATATATATATATAAACATAAACACTGGACCAATTGTGGAGGGCCGCTTGGACCAAAACAGTCAGGGCTGTTTGATGTTTTAGCCCCAGTACAGCCCTGTTCATCAGGATCAGTGTCCATGTGTTTCATTACCAGTTATTGTTAGTATTGTGTATTTACCTTGGCATCTGTAGTTTCCGTAACCCCAAAATGCCACTCTATTTTCATTTTGTACATTTTTAAATGACACTGGTGGCTCATACCAACTTACCAACTTTATTGTTACTAACTTTATTGTATTAAAAACTACTTTAATAGCCTCATCTTATACTGGTTATTCATCAGTATTTGTCATATTCTTACAACTTGTGCTAACTTGTCAAGTAAAGTGGGACAGTATGTGCGGGTCATCCATTTTTGTGAATATTTATGGGTCACAGCTTAATCGCCCTGCAAAAATGTGGGTCCCATGGGCAGACCAGTTGAGACCCACTGCTTTAGAAATATTTATTTCTGTAGAGTTGGACATTTTAATAAGGATCAAATGAGTGAGTTCAGCTTTGAGAATGAAAACCAACCTGTTTGTTCCTCAGTATCTTCATGTTTGAAAGCTTCTTCAATCCTCACGTCTTCACTCTCCTCTTTAATAAACGCCATCTTTATAACAGTGTGTCACGTGGTTCTCAGTTGAGATTTCTGTGTTTAAGATCAGAATGATTAACAGAAAGAAAAATAAACCCAGACTAAATCTCTGGGTGTGTCTCAATCAGCTCCCTAGTTCAGTAGTCAGAGCACTGGTGAGGGAGTAAGTCGAGTGAGAGTTAATGGACTTTAAAAAACAACCAAAACTAGCATTCAGATTAATAAAATGACAAATTATATAGTTTGTATTACACTGCACATTTTAGAGTGGCCTTTTATTGTGGCCAGCCTAAGGCACCTCATGACAATGTATTCATTCTATCACAGTTTCTCCCCAGAACATAAAGCCAAAAACTCAAACTTCAGCTTTATTTGGTTAAAGTGGATTTAATTAAAGGTCAAGTCTAGTCACCTTTATTTTAAAGCTCTTTATACAATACAGATTGTGTCAAAGCAGTTTTACAGTTTTAAAGCAGGAAAACAATGTGTCGATAATGCATGAGGACAATATTAAACATTTAACTTTTCAGTTAAAGTCACTGATCATCATTGATGTTTGTCCAACTCAGTTCTCTTCCAATAGTGTCTGTGCAATCAAGTCAACAATACTGCCAGAAATAAAGGCCTGGTTTCACAGACACGGATAGTTAAGCCAGGATTAGGTCGAAGTTCAATTAGTTCAATAAGTACTGACCAGCAGTGAAAATTTAATTCTGTCTGAAAGGGGCTGTGGAGGTCCTGATTGGGCAGGCTCTTATTAATGATGATGGTCTGTCAAAGAAGAAAGGGGAAAAAATAAATTATTTTAACTTTTGGAGAAAAACTGGAGGATTAGTGATTCAATCACCGCTCACCAAACCATACAAGAAAAAAGATGGAATAAAGAAGATGACATCCCCTCACCAAAAAATATGATTGCTCTGAGAGACCATCTCAGGATGCTAGAAAATGAAGCAAGAGCAAAACTGATGCAGCAAACGAATTTAGGAGCATACAAGGCATTACATGTTCTGGGACAGGTCATTATTTTCAACAAGCGTCGTGAAGGGGAAGCATCACGCTTGACTTGCCACGCCTACAAGAAAGCAAGCACAAATGTCATTAATGAGGACATCTATAACACCTTGTCACCATTGGAAAAGGAGCTAAGCAAGATAATTACTTGCATGGAAATCAGGGGCAAAAGAGGAAAGAAAGTTCCAGTTTTCTTGAGAGAATGAAGGAGTCAATATTTATCGAGTTGGCTCGTGTGATTTATGTTTTACGCTTCAGAAATGTGACGTTATTTCCGGTAAGGGAGCATAGTGAGCTAGTTTTTGCGGTGCATTGTGGGATTTTTCAGGGAGCGAACGTAAGCCCTTAAAATGGCCGACTCCCTGATCAGTGCCCTTACTACTGAACAAGGGAGCTGATTGAGACGCACCCTTGGTCTTGTTTGAGCTGCCCGGAGGCGTTGCAAATATGGCGGCTGAGTGAACGAACTTTGCTTGAAAGGGACTTAAATCTCCACTGTGTGTGTGTGTGTGTGTGTGTGTGTGTGTGTGTGTCGCTTAGGG
>NW_015544234.1:274179-274636 GCF_001515605.1 Sinocyclocheilus anshuiensis
GTGTGTGTGTAGCTTAGGGTGACCATACGTCCTCTTTTCCCCGGACATGTCCTCTTTTTGGATTTAACAAATGTGTCCGGCCGGGATTTCTAAATCTCCCAAAATGTCCGGGATTCGGCTTTTGCTTTCTATGATCGCCATATATTGTGCGCATTTTTGTATTAAAGCCCTGCGCACTGTTTTCTTAATCCCGCTCCCAATTTCTGACCATTACCACCTGCTCCCGCAAACATTTTAATGTTGAATATAATTTTATGTGTCTATAGTCTGTTACATACAATAAAAAAACATAAGTTCACAGTCTGAACTCTTTCTTCCATAGACACTTTAATGAACATAAAAGGGTTCAATCACATCCCTTAATTAACAAACAAAAATCAGTTTGATCAACAACAAAACGAGTAAATAAATAAACAAAAACCAATCAAGACAATATATATATATATATATATATATA
>NW_015544234.1:274730-291718 GCF_001515605.1 Sinocyclocheilus anshuiensis
TCAAACATTTATAAAAACTTTCATTTGTAGGTTTGCTCAACCTTTCAATTTATTATTATTATTAGTATTATTAATACTATTGTTTTAATTGTTTCAATTTTCAAGTTATTTTACTGTACAGTTTTAGAGAAAATTAAAGGCAAATTCACCCCAAGCATCCAAGTGCATTCTAGCAGTTGCAAAATTACCCATTTTCAAACACCCACAAAAATATTTTCTTTATATCCTGTTTACAGTTACCCTGGCTGTTACTGTATTAATTTTCAAGTCTTTTTACTGTATAGTTTTGGAGAAAATTCAGGGTAAAATTACTCCATAAAACAAAGTGAATTCTAGCAGTTGCACCATTACCCATTTTTAAACACTTATAAAAATCTTTCCATTATAGGTTTGCTCATTCCTTCAATTGATTCCTGTTCACAGTCACCCTGGCTATTACTGTATTAATTTTCAAGTCATTTTACTGTATAGTTTTGGAGAAATTTAAAGGCAAATTCACCCCAAGCATCTGAGTGCATCCTTGCACGTATACATCATGTCCCATTTTCAAACACTCACAAAAGTCTTTCATTTATAGGTTTGCTCGTTCTTTCAATCGATTCCTGTTCACAGTCACCCTGGCTATTACTGTATTCATTTTCATGTAATTTTACTGTATAGTTTCTGGTAAAATTAAAGTCAAACTAAAGTCTCGGTTACGTACGTAACCCTCGTTCCTTGATGGAAAAACAAAAATAACAACTTTATTCAACAATTCGTCTCCTCCGTGTCACCGCAGCACCATTTTGGAGAGTATACGCTGGACACTGTTCTGTGTCAGCCACACCACACGGATACATTTTCTACGTTTATTTACGCTTTGCTTTGAACAAAAACGGCGTATGTTTGCGTTTAATGGATACTCTCCAAAATGGCGCTATGGTGGAGACGAATTGTTGAATAAAGTTGTTATTTTTGTTTTCTTTACATACTAAAAGTATTCTCGTAGCTTCGTAAAATTATGGTTGAACCACTGATGGCAGATGGACTATTTTGACAATGTCTTTCATACTTTTCTGGGCATTGACAGTGTTATTTACTTGGCAGTCAATGGGACAGTCACAAGCCTCCCGGTTTTCATCCAAAATATCTTAAATTGTGTTCCGAAGACGAACAAAGATTTTTCGGGTTTGGAACAAAATGGGGGTAAGTGATTAATGACAAAATTTTCATTTTGGGGTGGAGTAACCCTTTAATTGTATTAATTTATTATTATCATATCACATGATAAACAGAGTAAGGATGACTGCATAAGAAATGCACATTACAAACAAAATTTATTTTTATTATTTATCATTATTATTAATTACCGCATCAAAGCTCATTTGGTACGGGCTGGCCTGGAAGAGGGCTGACTGTGTCTAAACAAGATGGAGACAATGTGGAGCAGAGAGTGTCAGTAGCACTGTTAGCATTACGTGATGAGAATTGTTTAGTGGGAGGAAGTGAGGATAAAACTACACTGCCCTACAAAGGCAAAAGACCTTAACTCGCTACAGTGTGAAACTGAGATAAATTACTTTAAAGTTTTTTATTTGTCCAGCCAAATTAATTACAGGTAGGACACTGGAAATTTGGCAATTAGATGTTTTAGTAATGAAAATGATCTACATTCAAAAATTATGAGCTCGAACTTGATTTTTACCCCTATTTTGAAGTTACTGTACTCTGCCTTTACATTGTCTGTAAAAAGTGAGAAGTCACACCAAGGCAAAAGGCAGTACCTTCCACATTATCAATATTTGGTTGCTGATCACCATTTACAAAGTCATTATAGTAACACCTGTATAAAACCTAGTGATCATGGGCTGTCTCATAGGCTATTGCATATAGTCATGTGACTGTATTGTTTTTTTGACCATAACAAGCAGACTAAAAGTTAAACATGTGAGTGGATACGGTTTTGCAACCAATTTATTTGCTATGCTCAGTAACGTAAAAGAATGCTAGACATAGCGTAATTGATTTTATATTGACTTGAAAGAAAATAGTCTAATGCCGGTTCAGACTACATGATTTTAGCCCGATTTTGCCACAATTTGCTTGACGTAGGGTGTCGTGGGGATTCGTAAACGACAATGGGCGTCGGGACGCAAGATTCCATCATTTCAGCTCGTGTAGTGTGTCATAGTGGACGACAACCGATTCCGCGTCTGCGATGCTTCACGACATCACGACAGAAAGACTAGCATGTTTACGTTTTTTTCCGTCGTCCACGACGAGTTCTGTCACATTGGTGACGTTGACCAATAGCAGCACAGAAGCTCTTTCATACACAGGGTTCAAACATGGCAAAACGAAAGAGAGATGATGGTGCTGCTAGGTGGAATTATGAGATGGAGGAAAGGTTCGTGGAGCTGTGGCAACAGTACTCCTGCCTGTATGATGTGTCATCGAGGGACTACCACGACAGAACAAAGAAAGAAAAATGCTGGCGAACTGTAGCGGAAGCGCTTCAGCAATGTTGACACTCTTGTTTTCGGAAGTCAGTCGCTAGTTCCGCCTTCTTGATGACATCACGCACGTCGTTAAAGACGGCACGCGATGAATGTTCGGGACGCAACGTGTAGTCTGACATGTTTCTTGTCCATGACATGACAAGATTTTAGGAGTCAAGATTTTAGGAGTCAAAATCATGTAATCTGACACAGTGACTATCATGACTGACAAAAATATTGTGTAGTCTGAACCCGGCATAACCTAAAAGAACGACTTGTGGATTGATGTGAATGCTCAGAATGCTTGTGGATTAAACATCTCCAACGACGTTCATCGCCATGGATTGATTTTATTGGGTTACAAGAAAAGGTAGGATATGGATTTAATTGCGAACTGTTAGTAATGATTTTATGATTGATCATGCTACACATTCGAGTCCACACGAGTCCAACTAGAAGTGACAGCCTGCAAAAAAGTAAAAAATACACAGTTAAAAAAAAAAAGTTAAAGTTACTTTAGTTAGTTTAGTTATTTTATTTCTTTAGTTTTGTTAGTTTCAGTGCTTTTTATGTGCCATATAAAGTATGTGCATTATTATTATTATTATTTTATAAATACAAACTGCTCTTTCCCAGATTGGTTCTGTGAAAAAATCTGCCTAAGCGCAGGCATGTGTCAGAACGCTATCAACACTATCATATTACATAAAACATTCAAATAATAGAAAATGTGTGTGTGTGGATATAAACCCTTCAAGTAACACTGAGATTATATATTTTTTTCTTGTCAATCCCACTGTTTGCATTTTAATAAATGGTTTCTACAACTAAACATTAAAGTTCTGTCTTTCAGACAGAATCTCACACTTTGTCATTTGTAGTTCTTAATATTTTCAACATCATTGGAAAACATGCATTTAAATATGTATTTCACCAAGAAATCAACTCTGAACTCCTTTGGCATTTAAATTTGCATTTTTATAGACAGCCGTGTGATGACAAGACTTTTATTTTGGTGTAGTGCTATGACGTCATAAGGCTGCGCCTCCTGCATCTGTTGTGATTCGGCTGAAGAAGGGTTTGTGTTTTTAAGCATTTAAAGTGTTTAAATCGATGCAGCCAGTTCAGGCAAAAAAAAAAAAAGGCTTAATTATTGATGAATTAAACATTGGGATACTTTATCTACCATTAATAAACTTTATTTTTATGAGTAAGCAGAGTAACAGGAAAGTGTATCTCTATATGCATTTCAAACTATGCTTAACCTTGGTTTAATATTTTAGCTAAAAAACTGGGTTTATCTGAACATGATAATGCATTTACTGCTTCAATTTCTACACTTTATTAAAGGGGTCATATGATGTTGCTAAAAAGAACATTATTTTGTGTATTTGGTGTAATGGAATGTGTTTATGCGGTTTAAGGTTAAAAAAAAACATTATTTTCCACATACTGTACATTATTGTTTCTCCTCTATCCCCCGCCTTTCTGAAACGCGTCGACTTTTACAAAGCTCATCAGTCTGAAAAAGCGAGGTGTGCTCTGATTAGCCAGCTATCCAGTGCGTTATGATTGGCCGAATTCCTCAAGCGTGTGACGGAAATGTTACGCCCCTCACAGTACTCCCACATCGTGACGTAGGTATGTGGGGGCGTGTTAGAACGAGCCATTTTAGGTAGGCGTGACTGACTCTTACCTTTTATAAAGAATATCTCTTTGGATTTGAGACTTTAGTCTTTGCAACTTTACAGATCTTCTTTATGCACCAAGAGCTTGTAACACTCCAAAGAGAAAGGAAAAATTGAAACCGCATCATATGACCCCTTTAAAAGCTTATTTCAGACATGAAATTCTGTTTGTTCATGAAAAATACACATTTCAGCATTAGAATAATATGGGTATGGCGTATGTCTGTGAATACGGGACAAACTGAATTCCATATGGCTTTCATATGAAACACTTCTTTGATGCCTTAAATACGAGACGATTCTGTATTATACAGAACGGTTGGCAACCCTAACCTAATACCAAATGTAAAACATAAATGCTGTTTATTTATTTTTTTGTTTGTTTCTAATCAGGTCATTTAAGACCATTAGCTATCACTCTGACTGGCTCACAGTGCAGTAACTAGGGATCTGATTGAGATGCACTTGAATATTTATTTTAGATTTATTTTTCTTTCTGTTATTTATTCTCATCTTAAACAGGAAAAGTGTCCAGTTGCTGGTGAAGCGACTGAGATCCATGTGACACACTATTGTAAAGATGGAGTTTATTAAGGAGGAGAGTGAAGACGTGAAGATTGAAGAAGCATTCAGAGTCAAACATGAAGATACTGAAGAACAAACAGGTTGGTATTCATTCTCAAACCTGAACTCACTCATTTGATCCTTATTAAAATGTCCAGCTCTACAGAAATTAATGATATTTTTGAAGAATGTCATATGGTTTTATTTGACATGGAGTGGGTCCTCATGCTGCCCAGACAAATACCGGACAAAAAAACACACAAAATGTCAAAGGTCAAAATGACCATTTTTGTCGAGTGAGTTGAACAATCTTAAATGAGCAATCCTAAATGACGATAAAGAATGGGGAGAAAATTGGACTTGTCAAATCTGCATAATGTGCAACAGATTTTTAAAGAGACAGCACTGCTTTTATGCTGCATTTGAGACAAAGGCTGCGTTTACACTTGGCATTAACATGCGACCTGTATCCGGATGTTGTCCACATACACATTGAAAAGACAAGTGTAAACTCGCTTCTGATCGGAATGTTATCCGATCAGCATGTCCTGGTCCAGAGGTAGTCAAGGACGCATTGTGATCGGATCTCAGTGTAATGTAAACGCAATCCAGCCATCGTGTCTGCATTCTCAGGTCGACATCATGCAAAACCCCACCCCCTCTCTCCTGAACTAGTGAGACTCGTAGTTATTTTCCTTTGTTAAATGTACCGTGACTGAAAATGGTTTTCAAAAGAAAACCAACCACTTCAGGTCGACTTTGCACAGGGCCATCATCTGCAGACATATTTAAATATTCTGCGGGAACGACAGATCTGATCGGTTATCCAGATAGAGAAGTCAGCTGATGTTGCCAAGTGTAAACGCGCCGTGTCCTGATTGACTGACAATCCGATTTGCTTGATTGGATCGCGGTGATCGCATGTTAATGCCAAGTGTAAACGCAGCCAAAGTCGGATGTGGAAACATTTGATTTTAAATGTTCCAAGCTCAATGAGTAGTTCCAGTCAATCAACGGTCAAATACATGTTGACCACATGATGCCGCCATGACACAACGAGAGTGTTTGGTCTTTTTGTGTCAATTATTCCAAAAAACATTAAAAAAAACTAAGAAAATGTTTCTGTTCATTTTGAAAACAGTTAACAAAAAGTTAAATATAAGCAAAAATAAATCTTATTAATGTTTTTAACTTTGACATACATTAGGTCAACACTACAGTAACTATATGCTTGCTGGAAGCAGTCACGCTGAGGTCGGGGTTGATCGATCTGCCCCGAGTTCACAGGTCGGATGTCTGACTTCAAGCACCATTCTAGATTTCCAAGTAGGAGTTGGGAAAAATCAGAATTGTGAGTTGTCAGGAATGCAGCATTAAAGTGAAACCTGCTGCAGTTGGTGTCATTGGGGTAAATCACTTATATATAATTATGACAATATAAACATATTAATATGTGATTAATCGTGACTAATGGGTGAAAAATTTGGGATTAATTAGTACGTTTATATTTAAGTTTATATATGTATGTATGTCTATATACTGTATATGCTTACACGCATGTGCATCTCATGCACAGAATGATGCACTTGAAGCAACACGAAGTCACAACGCTCCGCATAGAAAAGTTCAAAGCACAAAGGGAAGAGATATTGATGTGTAGTGTTAGGGCTGCACGATTAATCGAATGCGATTGTCATGCGCATTTTGATAGTAAAGCCGGTTCTGTAATAAGCAGTAAATCATCATCACGTGCTTTCAGATGGAGCAGCATTTACTACACAGAGCCGTAGTTCACTGACAAGTTACGCAAAAAAAATCGCAGATGATTTTATTGCGCGACTTTATTTTAATGAAAATTATAATAATAATAATTCAGATAAACCATATATTGTCAAAATCGTGTTTATTAGTCACGTTGAATCAATAAAAGCAGTTAAATCTTCTGTTTATCCAGCTACCGCTATCAATAGCTCTCACCGCTATAGGCATTTCCTGGGTTTCTTCTGCGAGGCGTATTTGGAGTTTCAGTGCGAGAGCGCCCTCTGGCCTTTGGATGGAGATTTACTGCTGATCACAGAACCGTGCTTCACTGAAAGATACGCATGACAATCGCAGCTTCTGTCGAATTGCGATTTCGGTTCCATTTCGATTTATCGTGTAGCCCTATGTAGTGTATTATATCCAGTGTTGGGAAGGTTACTTTGGAAATATAATAGGTTACAGATTACAAGTTACCATATTTAAAATGTAATAAGTAGTGTAACATTTGAAATGACTTCATTAAAGTAATGTAACTGACTACTTTTTGATTACTTTTCAAAATTTCAAATGAATGTTTTCAACTGTTATTCATTTTCAAACATGTAAACCAGGCAGGATTAATCTTACAGTAGCACTCAACACTGATTACTGTCAAGACTTTTAAAATCCTAAAATTGAATTTTAAATCAGTGTTACTCCCCAACACTAATTATAACTGTGAAATAATTTAGCGAGCCTTTTCTTTTAAATTTCAGTTACTGTGCACATCAAGAACAATTCATCATAGTGCTGTCTACTCCAGTGTTGTGAACAAACAGACACCTAGTAGAAAGTAACATGATTTAGAAACAACACTAAACTCCAGCAAGATATGAAATCTTTTTATGCAAAACCATTGATCTTTATCTACAGATCAAGTATAATAATAGGAACAATCATCTTAGACAGTTTCATCGTCTCGACTGTTGTAATTGAATGCAACAGTTTGAATGCTGAATGGAGGATGGCAGACAGCCGCAGTGGAGAGTTTACGTGAACTTGAATTTAGCAACTTAAATATTCATCTGTACTTCCCATTAAACTAGGGACAGGCTTCAGAACACTTGGAAAAATTGATGGTGCTTTTACTTTGTGCCTTTTGTGGGGTTTAACAATAACACAGAATAGTTAACACACAATATTGGATTTGGATCGGTCTCGTCTGACCGATACCCGATCTGGCAGAAAAGGGCAGTATCGGAGCCGATATGAATACTGAGTATGTGGAATGATGGACAACAGTGGAGCCAAAAGAAAATGGAGCCGATGAGTCAACAGACCAAGGTGGAGCCGAGGAATCTGAGCACCTAGGCTGAGCTCATGACTGGGAAGCTGCGTGTAGCCAGTGGAGGATAATGGGGCTTTGGATCACTTCCCATGGCTGGGAAGCAGAAATCAGAAGGCTGGGTGGTACCAGCAGACATAAAAAAGCCATAAGGCTGAGCAAGACCAGTGGAGATGAAGGAACCTCGAAGGAGGTGGTCCATTCTAGAGTGTGTAGATTCATGAGTGCTAGCTTCGTAACCACCAGACTTGAGACCACTGGATTTGGGAGCTCTGGGACCACAGACACTACCAGACTGGGATCAGTGGCCAAGGGGTTTTGGAAGGGCAGTAGTGGACTGTGGAGTCTCTGGGGAGACTGGATTGATAGAAGCAGGGTCCTTCTCTGCTTCACCTACAATGAAAATCTGTACCAGGGCCGTCCTTTGGACCGAGGCCCCCAAACCCTACCTCGCACCAAGGCCCCGTGTCAGCCGAGGATGGCCCTGCTCTGTACATTTGGTGCTTGCCCACTTTTAACCCTTTAACACGTAATCACACTGGTATGATCACTCTAGGCTGGTCCCTCGAGCGTACGATCACACCGGTGTGATTAGAACGTTCAGTGCATCACATGCTGAATTCAAATCTGCTTTCACGCTCTAGGTGGCGCGGAGCCAGATCGGACGCGCTGAGTTCTTGTCATATCACAATTATCCAGTGCTTTCAACCATATAATGCTTATTTTAAGTTCCAGACATTTAAATACACACAAGTACTAGCAAAAAAAAAATCAATTTACAGTTTGTTCAAATACACACTGTTATCTGTGGAAGTGGCAATAATGATCCTTACAAATATAATCTAACGACATGTTTTATTGATATCATATACACATTGGGTAGATAACTATAAAGTTTACTCTACTCTTCTCCCAGTTCACCGGAGACTTACTTTAATGTCTTTCGGTAGGAGAGGATGAATATACGTGTTGAAAAATCCCACAGCTCGGATTCAGTGCGAACTAACATGGCAGCGCCCATCACCCGGTATAGATCAACTACCATGGTCATTATAAAAGTGTTTAAACTACCAAATACATTTACTTGCACATATTTGAGAATCAGAATATCAAATATTTCATCATAATAGTGAGGGCGTGTGTGAAAATTTATAATAAAAAAGGAAAAACAAAATAAAAGTGGTACATCTGTCATACAATGCTATTGTGGCTACGGTGTGTCACATGACAAGCATAACACTTGGCCATGGAAACAATAAGGCGATACATTCTAAAATAATGGTCGCCTAGGCTGGGGGCTCAACTAAAATAATTTAAACTCACGTATGAAAGGGTTAATAAAGGAGAAGTTAAAATCATTAAATAAAAAAAGATAAAGAAGAAAAAAGCACACGACATTATCAATAGTTCTGTACTTGTTTTTTTTTTGTTTTTTTGGTGAAACTTTGTGCTGCCATCTTGACCAGGTCTCCCTGGAAGAAGATTATGACATGTCAATGGGATCTTCATGGTTAAATAAAAGATATATAAAAATATAAAATCAACAATAAAAATCATTGGTGATTATTTTCATCATCGATTATTACACAAAATCAGTAATAATCTGTACTAAATGACAGTTGTGCAGTTTTGTCACGAAATGTAAAAATGTATCATTGGCATAACATTGAGAGCTTTAATGATAATGTCCCTCAAAGTCAGCATATACTAGGAGAAAAGCAGAGGACCTAATACTGAGCCCTGATGCACTCCATACTTGAGTTTGATGAAATGTCTATTCGTTTACATAAAGTATTAGCAGTCGGATAGATATAGGAAACCTAAACCGTGCTAGTGCTTATTGACATTAATGACAGATTCAGGACTGGTCTCTAACAGTGGTTTTCAATCCTGGTCCTGGGGACCCACCACTCTGCACATTTTGTATGTTTCCCTTATCTGATACACTGAGTTGATGGAGCTCTCCCCTAATGAGCTGGTGATCTGAATCAGGTTTGTCAAATAAGGGAGACGAACAAAATGAGCAGAGAGGTGGGTCCCTAGGACCAGGAGTGACTAGTCTATTATAATCCAGTTTTGTTGGAAAATTTTGGTTTTGATGTTTTAATACTTTTATCTTGGTTTTAATGTCTGTTGGTTTTAGCCAATAATCTGCTATTAACTTGTATTTGTTTTTTTGTTGTTGCTTTAGACCTGGTGGCACTAAAAGAAGAGAGGCAAGAACTTACAATGATAGAAGAGAAAGATCAATATGAGAGACATGATTTCATGAATGTGGAAATATCCATACAGTCTGAAACAACTTCATCACAAAAAGAAGTTCAGAAGACTGAATCTAACAGATACTTCACCTGCCATCGAGAGAAGCCTTTTACCTGCAATCTGTGTGGGAAGAGCTTCACAAATAAAGCACACCTTGATTCCCACATGAGAAGTCACTCTGGAGAGAAGCCTTTTACCTGCAAATTGTGTGGGAATAGCTTCACACGCAAAGCATCTCTTAAGAGTCACATGGTCATTCACACTGGAGAGAAGCCGTTTCCATGTGATCAGTGTGGAAAGTGTTTCAGACATAAAGCAACCCTTGTTTCACACATGAAAACTCACACTGGAGAGAGAACTTGCACCTGCAAACTGTGTGGGAAGAGCTTCTCAAATAAATCAACCCTTAATGCCCACATGAGAAATCAAACAGGAGAGAGGCCCTTCACTTGCAAATTGTGTGGGAATAGCTTCTCACGCAAAGGATCTCTTAAGATTCACATGGTCGTTCACACTGGAGAGAAGCCGTTTCCATGTGATCAGTGTGGAAAATCTTTCAGACATAAAGCAACCCTTGTTTCGCACATGAAAACTCACACTGGAGAGAGTCCTTACACCTGCAAGCTGTGTGGGAAGAGCTTCTCAAATAAATCAACCGTTAATGCCCACATGAGAAATCACACAGGAGAGAGGCCCTTCACCTGCAAACTGTGTGGGAAGAGCTTCTCAAAAAAAGGTAATCTTAAGGCTCACATAATAACTCATACAGGAAAGAAGCCTTTCATGTGTGCTCAGTGTGGAAAATGTTTTACACGTGAAATAACCCTTACTTACCACATGAGGATTCACTCCAGAGAGAACTGTTTTAATTGTCATCAGTGTGGACAGAAATTCCCAGACAAGAGACGCCTTAACTGGCATGAAAAAATTCATTCTCGATCTTCCACGTGCCATGACTGTGGAAAGAGTTTCAGATTTAAAGCAAACCTCAAGGTTCACATGAGAATCCACACTGGAGAGAAACCCTTCACCTGCACTCACTGTGGAAAGAATTTCAGTCAGAACATAAGCCTTCAGATACACACGAGGCTTCACACTGGAGAGAAACCTTTTACCTGCAGTCTGTGTGGGAAGAGCTTCACACATAAAGCACAATTTAATTCCCACATGACAAGTCACACTGGAGAGAAACCTTTTACCTGCAAATTGTGTGGGAATAGCTTCTCGCGCAAAAGATCTCTTAAGATTCACATGGTCGTTCACACTGGAGAGAAGCCGTTTCCATGTGATCAGTGTGGAAAGTGTTTTAGACATAAAGCAACCCTTGATTCACACATGAAAAGTCACCTGTAGTTAAACCTGCAAACTGTGTGGAAAGAGCTTCTCACAAAAAGGAAATCTTAAGGCTCACATGAAACTACATATGAAACAACCCTTACTTACCACATGAGGCTTCACTCAAGAGAGAACTGTTTTAATTATCATCAGTGTGGACAGATTTACAGACAAGAGACGCCTTAACTGGCATGAAAATATTCATTCTCGAGAGACATCTTTCACATGCACTCTTAAGATAAATGGTTCTAAACCGTACCAGAAAAGGGTTCTTCAGCTTCTAACAATAGCAGAACCCTTTTTTGGTGCTAAATATAACCCTTTTTATAGGGTTCCATAAAGAACCATGCTTTGAAAATGCTTACAATACTTTTTGTGCGCAAAAGAAAAAAAATAAAGACTATTCAACAATTCGTCTCCATGTCACTCTGGCGCCATTATGGAGACTATCCACTGAACACAAACAGCGTATGCTATTCTGTGTCAGCTGCTTCACGCGGATACTTTGTTTTCATTCAGATGATTTTAAACTTTATTTCGAACACGTAAAATAAATATAATAAAAACTAAACAAAAACAATACAACACAAAAAGGAGTAGGAAGAAGCATAAGCTTATTTAATCCTACCGCTTCTCCACTCCGCATTGATAATAAAAATCAATAACAATAATCATCAAATTAACTTCATGATTCTGTCATCTCAATTTGTCTTAAACACGTTCCTACATATATTCATATATACAAACAAAACCTAAATAAAAACTATGACTAAATAATCTGTATGAACACCTAGTCAAATCCGTTCTTCCTCCATATACATTCAGAAAACCATACGTTTGTACTGTTTTTTGAACTTTGTCAACTTTGTGGAGTCTGTTCCACAATTTCACTCCACATACAGAAATACAAAACTTCTTAATGTTGTACGAACATAAAGATGCTTAAAATGACACTCTCTTCTAAGATTATATCTCTCTTCTCCATTAAGAAACTATTTTTGAATGTTACCAGGGAGTAAATTATTTTTTGCTTCATACATTATTGATTTGGTTCATTTTCAAACAGCACGAGTAAATTTGAATATCGTTGATTTAAAAAAATAATGAATTTGTGTGATCTCTATAACCAGTTTTGTGAAATATCCGTATTGCTCTTCTTTGCAACATATACATGCAGATTATCATCATTATCTATGTATTGCCCCAAACCTCTGAGCAATAATTAAAAAATGGGAATATTAACTATCTCTGTTGTTTTGCTTAAACGTAGAGTAGATGTGTTCAAAACGCATCTTCCAGCAATGCGCTCAGCAAGGAGATATGATGCTGGGCATGAGATGTCTGTTCCCCGCAAACTCCAAATTATTTCTACTGTCTTTCCAGAAAAATGTCTTTTTGCAGTACCTTTTTTATGGTCAAAGTATTGTGCGTGTGACAGTTCGTTGTCACAGTGTTCACAGTAATAGCGCTGTTGTTTTCTTTTTGGTTTGGACTCTTTAGAGAGTTCCATCTTACAAAGAAAAATTAATTTCATTAAGAAAACCTCCCTGTGTTTAAATGCTCCTCTCACGAGTTCTTCCATGAAACGTCACCTCACATGTGACGAGCCTCGACCAATCAAGTGCTAGGTCACGGTGATGCGGTAGGTTCGTCCTATCACATACAAGAGACGTCACCTTGTATGTGACAAGCCTCGACCAATCAAGTGCTAGGTCACAGTGACGAGGCAGGATGGTCACGAGTAAGCGCGAAATGAGAACGTACAAACACAGAAATGTTTCTATATTCTGGAATTCTTTTACTATTTTCATTATTTGCTCTATGATGGCCGGACGTCGCCTCACCTTTGGCACCCCCGAGACTCCTCAGGGACGAAACACTTCAGCAAGTCCCGCAAAGAATAACAAGGTGCTGCTGGCAGCTATCAGTGGGCTTTCTCATCAGCTGAGCAAGTTCTCTGCCAATGTCTCCCGGGAGTTGAGCGCAATCAATGAGAGACTTAAGTCTTTGGAAGAAAGACAAACTCGGTATGAGTCTAACGGCTGCTCGACCGAGGAGTTAAAGAGGAAGAGGCACTTACATAAACCCAAAATTGCGGTAAGAAATTCCTCTATTGAAACCACCGTTATTGGGAGTGTTTCTGTAGAACCAGTGTAAGTTTGTTCACAATTAATTATTTTTTTCTTGTATTTTGTAGGAGTTCGTCGGCTTCATAACTCGGAGGCAAATTGTAGATGCTATGACCCAGAGCAAGGGTAAGGCTGAAAGATAAAGACTAGCATACATTCTGTTGTGCAAATTCAAATAAACACGTTTTAATTTAGTGCATTTTGCTTCCACAGATTGAACTCGCCATACAACGAGGCGGTCACTTCATTTTTGGTTGGAGCCCTGTCTGCAAGCCTGGAATTTCGCGATGAAGTCCAACATAATAATGCCTTTGTTGGTAAGTAATTTTCGCTGTGTTTTGCCCTATTCTGGCTATTTCTGTGTATTTAGTTATGGTTTCATTGTTAACATACCACTTTAATTGTGTATAGTTGCCTGCAAGACATATTATGAAACAGTGTGCAGAAATTGCCGGTACAGCCAACTGTGTGGCTGCAGCTACTAAGACCTCAGCCCGGAGTCGCCAGTGGAGGAAGAGGCTAAGGCTGATTAAAATCATTAGTTTCTGTTGTGTTTTTTCCCTGTTGCATTAGTGTACACTGTAAATACTCTGTACATAGTACTGATTATATGTAACAATTGTGTTTACAGCTTTTGGAGGCGAGGCAGAGTGTTCTGGCTGCGGGTGAGATGGATTTCCGGAGGGGCATCACTGCTGACATGATGTCTGATGAAGAGGATGGCACTATTGATGGAGTGTCAGGGTGGATTGTGAGACTTCCATCGTTCTGCAGCCAGGAGCTCAGCAATCTGTGTACCACACTGCAAGCAAGACTGGAAGCCAGTTTAAAGTATGCTGCATTGCATCATATGCGTCTGCAGAGTGGGTTACTGTCTGATAGAATGTCACCACAAACCTATGACCCCGAGGCGGCAAAAAAACACCTGAAGCCACACGTGATGCCCCATCCAAGACCGCAGCCTCTGGCTAACTTACACTTGCTTGTGTGTTTTTATATGTGTGTTTTTAGGTTCTATGCTGTATCAGTAAAGTACATTTAATCAACATGTTTTAAATGTCTGTTTTCATTCCCTAATATTCATCCATGTCTTCAGTTATAATAAATAAGTTACATGACTAGCCTATACAATATTAGCCTGTATGGCGCATATATCTTAATGATTATCATTGACTAATTTGAACCATAATTTCATTAAATAATAAGGGAGGGGTTTACTCAAAATGGTATTATAAGGCTGACCAATAGGTACTGTTGGGGATTCAAGTTGGTTGCATTCATATGCTAATATCCCCCCAACACACACCTACACCTCCCTCAAATGGTATGTTTCCGACTGTTTTTGTCACCCGCAAACAAGAACTCCCAGGGCTGCGAACTGTCAATAACTGCCGGTGATCAGAGATGTCATCAGGCAGCCACAGGGACGAAAATCTGGCTTTTCATGCAGTGTTGAGCAGGGGATGTTTTTGAAATTTGGTTCATTTGACAGAATGACCCGTTCGGGTTTCATGACACTTTAAAGAAACCACTCACCATTTCTCCAGTGTAACAATTCCACGGTCAACAGTCCCTAACACAAATATACAGTACATCACAATAGTGATGTTTGATTCTTCTTCGGTTTTATGGCAGGTAGCACCAGTGTAAAGGTGAATTATCGCCACCTACTGTGTTGGAGTGTGGACCATAGTTTACCCATTTCATAAAACAAAAAACTACATTCTCTTTATAAGTTCTGTTCTTTTGAGATAAAATTTGAATTCCTTATGGATTATAGAGCTTATTTCTTTAAGTTTAATTTCTTCCACTGCCACCTTTCTTAGTTCCTTCTTCATTGTTTCTCTGATGACGCAAGACGCACAGCCGAAGTTTACTGACGGTCGAACTGTCGAAGTTTGCCGAAGATTACTGCTGATCCTGATGTGTGAGTTTACGATACTTTGCAAGTCTGAGGCACATACTGGAAATATGCTTAAATAGCTTACTACTGTTATTAAATAACGTTTTATTAAAACCTGCAAAATCCTTTCTGTAGAGATGTAAATGAATTGTACTATAGTTTATTGTGCATGTAGATTAAATTTTAAGTTGTTACGTAAAATAAATTAATTTATACGTTTTATCTCTCTATATACTTTAGACATATCTGCATCAGTACATATCTGCATTTCTGCATCAATGTATGTAATGTGTGCTGTAGGTGTGAAACTTTTAGGAATATTATCCAACCGATATTTGAACGGCATCCTCTCAACCTGCTCAAAATTTTGAACTCACTGTGAGGACATAGTATGAGGATTGTGATCATCGCATGGTCTCACGTGTTGACTGGGATACTATGTATATCTTTAGCTTTTATGTCTTTGATGCCTAAAAATTCCTCTGCAGCTCCCACTACTATCTTGATTCTACCGAGATTAACCTACCGAACAGATTGCTACACGTCACTTCCTGTTTGTTGCTGCCGTGTGTTTTGAGTTTGAGCTCCGTCAAGTTAATTCTTCATCGTCTATTTTTTTTATCTTAAAATCAATTTTATACACCATAGTTTTCGTTTATATAACGTGTGAATATATCCCCTATCATATTCTACTACAAAAACAATCAGAGCGCCTTGTTATCACTAGTTTTATTTTGATTTCCCGAGTCCGCTATTAGCTTATAGCCCGTTAGCATCGCCAGCGTGGTTGCCGCTAACCTCGCTTACATTGCTAATACTCTATTCACACACATTACCATTGTTTTACTCACTGTTACTTGCTTTAATGGCGGATGTGTGTCTACCTTTGAGTGCAGGTGAGGACACGTTCTGAGGACACGTTGAGTGCTGGTGAGGACACCGAATGCAGCTCGAGCTGGAGGCTGTGGAGAAGCAGATCTGTGACCTGGTGGAGAGGCAGGCCCAGCTGATAGAGCGGAGAGCCGCGCTGGAAACATCTCGGGCTGACGCTCACAAGTCCGGGGTAAGTATACAGCGCGCTGCTAACAGATGTCCTTCACTCCGGCGCCGGAACACCACGAACCCTGGGTACACCCGCAGCGGAAGACTCACGAGCCAGGCCCCGGGCGACGACCTCTCCCCCCCCGCCGCCTCCGGTCTTCGAGATCTCCACCCGGAACCGCGTCGCTCCCTTCCGCGAGATGGAGCGTGACGCTGTGATCGTCGGAGACTCCATAGTCCGGCACGTCCGTGCTACATTAGCTGAAGGTAAAGTGCACACTCACTGTTTCCCTGGTGCTCGTGTTCTCGATGTTTCTGCGCAGATACCCGCGATCCTGAAGGGCGACGAGAGCACCGGAGCGGTCGTGCTTCACGCGGGGGTTAACGACACCAAGCTGCGGCAGACGGAGACACTGAAGAGGGACTTCAGGAGCCTGATCGAGACGGTGCGCCGCACATCGCCCGCGACGACGATCATCGTGTCAGGACCGCTTCCCACGTATC
>NW_015544234.1:291876-292406 GCF_001515605.1 Sinocyclocheilus anshuiensis
GTTAGCTGAAGGTAAAGTGCACACTCACTGTTTCCCTGGTGCTCGTTTTCTCTATGTTTCTGCGCAGATACCCGCGATCCTGAAGGGTGACGAGAGCCCCGGAGCAGTCGTTCTTCACGCGGGGGTTAACGACACCAAGCTGCGGCAGACGGAGACACTGAAGAGGGACTTCAGGAGCCTGATCGAGACGGTGTGCAGCACATCGCCCGCGACGAGGATCATCGTGTCAGGACCACATCCCACGTATCGACGAGGACACGAAAGGTTCAGTAGACATTTTGGTTTAAATGAATGGTTATTGTCATGGTGTAAAGAACAGAAACTGCTCTTTGTTAATAATTGGAATCTTTTCTGGAAGCGTCCTAGGCTTTTTCGCGCTGATGGCCTGCACCCCAGCAGAGTCGGAGCGGAACTCATGTCGGACAACACCTCCAGGACGCTACGCACCATATGACTAGTAAGTCAAATCTCAAATAACTGCCCTGATGACTTGTGTTCTACCCGCTTAAATGATAGAAGTACTTGTTCTG
>NW_015544234.1:292974-293248 GCF_001515605.1 Sinocyclocheilus anshuiensis
TTTTGTTCAAAATAAGTCAGACTAACTAAAATAAGCCTGGCTTATTTGGTGAACTTGTTTAATGGAACAGGCCCCTGGTCTAAAGCAGGCTAACTCTCAGGGTAAGTTAAGCTCCTCTACTGACCAATAGGAACACAATGATTTTACCACTGTCTCACATACTATTATTTGACTTATTTATTTTTATTTTTTTTTACAGTTTCTAGCCATACAGCCTTTCTCTCTGGTTTTATGACAGCTGTACCTTTTATAGTTTGCAGAACAGATAGCAGAA
>NW_015544234.1:293395-298132 GCF_001515605.1 Sinocyclocheilus anshuiensis
TATATACCTGTGACGTGTCAGTTATGCACTGAGGAAAACACAACGTCTCAAATGCATTAAACAACACAAATATATTCGCTGTTTGTCATGGTGGATCGATTTGATCCATGATCGACATTAAGGTCTGCTTAATAATAAGCGTGCACAAATTAGTGAGATGTGTAAATTTAATTTGTCGTTAATGGAACCGCTTTAGCCCCGATTGATTTATTAGGTTATTTCAAGTCAGGTTTTGGACTTTAATCCCAGTTTTTTCTCGGGTCTCCGTGGTGTTGTGATTCGTCATATTCACGCAGCAGCGGTGATGAGAGAACGCGCTTGACAAACAAATACATAGATCACAGATTATTGGTCACTTGACAAACAGTTTAGAGAGGAGATATCAATCTACATATAAAATATTGGTCACAGATTATTGGTCACTTTCTAAATAATGAAAGTATAGCACATCCACTAGTAATTACATATAAATTAAAAAAAATTTTACCGATGCAAATATGTTAGAAACGATGCATCGCAATATATATGACAACTTGTAGCCGATGCACACTTTTTAAACATGCATCGCATCATTAATTTTTTATGCCGCTGCACCGAGCGAATCGGGGAATCTTCCCATCCCTATTAGCCAGCCATATAAATGCAAGGCAGTAAGCTCATTGGCTGCATATGCATCATGAACCAATCAGCTTGTGCCAAGTCGTTTAACTCTCTGAATATCATCAGTTGCTATTGATAATATTCACTAACATTTCAATACGGAGTTGAAGTAGATGCTGTTGCTGTCAATGATATTCACAATGTTGTAGTAGGAATTTACTGTGCGAGCTGTTGCAATATTTAATCAGAATTTATGAAGCATAATTTACTGCTGCTGCATGAAACCTGCTGTAAGCCCTGTTGAATAAGCAAAGTAATAAATGCCTATTGCACTTTAAAGAGTTAATTTACCCTCCATGAGTTATCACTTAACTTTTTGAATAGCAAAGTAATAAAATGCCTATTTCACTACCATCCAAACGTTATCTTATTATCTTATCAACTAAATTTACTTTCTGTTGCCGCTGCTATATAAGCAACAATGATAATTGGATTGCCATGCAGACTGCTGCTAATATTTCTAACATTGCGTCTGAATTTGCTATGCGTGCTGCTGCTATTAAAATTCACTAAACTAGCGATCTGAATAGCTATGCATACTGCTGCTACAGCTGCACAAATGTACTTAGAATTGCTATAAGCGTCTTTATTAACAAGTGTCATGACTGGATAGAGAGGCATACACAGGAAGAACGATTCAGAGCTTCTTTATTTACACAAACTGAAGGAGAGCTTCAAAAGGTAAGTATTAAAACTGAAACATAACTTTAGCTCTAGAAACTGAAGAGTAACAGTCCTTATCTTAATCCTCTTTAGGAAAATCCAGCAAGACGGCGGGAGACACAGAGCCACAGAGATCCAGAGTGGTGTGGAGAGGCATGAGGTAAGGTATGCAACCTTGAGACCAGTCAATGAGATACTGAGGTGAGTGAACAGATATAGTGCTCAGGTAAGTGACATCAGGTGTTCGTAATTAGTACTCAGGTGATTGTGAACGGGTGTAGGTGGCTGGTGTGGCTGATGTGACTGGTGAATCTGTGACAGTACCCCCTCTCCTACGGGCGTCTCCTGACCGTGACCAATGGCGAGGACGACTGCGCCCCCTAGGAGCAGGAACGATCTGGGTGCGACTGGTGGAAGTCAGAGAGGAGTGACGGATCCAGAATATCATCCTTGTCCACCCATGATTTCTCCTCGGGACCATACCCCTCCCAATCCACGAGATACTGGAGCCTGCCGCCCCGCCGTCGGGAGTCTAGAATTTCTTGGACTCTGTAGATGGTATCGTTGGGGTCGACTTCGGGAGGAGGAGGTATCTCGTGCTCTGCAGAAGGAGGGCGAAGTGGATTAGTAAATGGCTTTAACAAGGACACATGGAAGGTGGGTGAGATGCGGTAGGTATCTGGGAGATGGAGCTCATATGTGACCTCATTTATTTGCCTTGTGATAGGGAAAGGACCAAAATAACGGGGACTCAGCTTCCTGCTGGGCAGCTGGAGACGAATATCCCGAGTGGAGAGCCAAACTCGGTCACCTGGTTGGTACACAGGTGTGGGTGCGCGACAGGCATCAGCATAGTCTTTATGTCTCCGAACTGCCCGCTGGAGATGGACATGCGCCGAGTCCCATACCCGCTCGCTCTCACGGAACCAGAAGTCAACCGCGGGGACTTCCAAGGGCTCTCCAGTCCAGGGGTTAGAGTGGCGGTTGAAATCCCAGTACTCACTGGAATGGTGTTAATCCAGTTTCCTGTCGCAACGAGTTCTGAGCATACTCGGCCCAGGCAAGATACTGGCTCCAGCTGTTCTGTTTGTTCATGACAGTAGGCTCAGAGATACCGCCCGATCTCCTGGATCTTGCGTTTGGTCTGGCTGTTGGTTTGGGGATGATAACCTGAGGAAAGGTTGACAGACACTCCCAGTAGACAGAAGAAACCACGCCAGACCCTAGATATGAACTGTGGCCCTCTATCTGAAACAATATCTTCAGGGAGACCAAAGTGTCGAAAGACATGCTGGAAGAGAGCTTCGGCTGCCTCCAAAGCAGTGGGCAATCCACGTAAGGGGATTAATTTACAAAGTTTTGGAAAATCTATCCACCACAACAAATATGGTAGTGAATCCGTTAGAGGTTGGAAGATCAGTGGCGAAATCAATTCCAATGTGGGAACAGGGTCGGCGTGGAACAGATAAGGGAACCAGTTTTCCTGCAGGTAAACGGCGTGGAGTGGATGTGATGACGCAGACCGAACAACCCTTGACGTAGCGGGCGACATCCTGAGCCATGCTGGGCCACCAGTATCTGTTCCGGAGGAGCGAGAGGGTTCGTTGGCTGCCTGGATGACCCAATCCCGGAGAAGTGTGGATGGAGTTCAGAAGGGTGAGACGTAGAGTGGTAGGTACATACAATCTCCCTTCCGGACCTCCCAGCGGAGCGGGTTCTGTGAGAGTGGCGGCACGAATTTGATCATTCACCTCCCATGTGATTGGACATGCGAACACGGTGGGTGAGAGAATGGGTTCCGGGTTTTCAGGAGAGGGATCTGGTTGGTGAAGTCGTGATAGAGCGTCGGCTTTGAGGTTTTTATGACCAGGGCGGTAGGTTACAGTGAAATCGGAAACATGTGAAGAATAGGGCCCATCGGGCTTGTCGGGGATTGAGGTGTTTGGCTTAACGGCGATATTGGAGGTTCTTGTGATCAGTTATTACTTCGAAGGGATGTTGAGCTCCTTCCAACCAGTGCCGCCACTCTTCCAGCGTGAGTTTGATGGCCAGTAACTCACGGTTCCCGATGTCGTAATTTTACTCCGCCGGGGACATCTTCTTGGAGAAGTACGCGCATGGATGGAGTATGGGGGGGTTCACCCTTCCATTGTGATAATACTGCACCTACTCCTAAAGTGGAAGCATCCACTTCCACCACGAACTGATGGCTCGGATCTGGATGGGTTAGAGCTGGAGCGGTGCAGAAAGAGGATTTGACCTGCAGAAAGGCCTGTGTGGCTTCAGACATCCAGGAGAGGGTCTTTGGCTTCTGACGGAGGAGAGAGGTAAGTGGAGCTGACCGTTGACTATAATGGGCTATGAAGCACCAATAGAAGTTTGCAAATCCCAGGAATCTCTGCAGCTCTTTGACCGTGGTGGGTTGTGGCCAATTCCTCACTGCTTCCACCTTGTTCTGGTCCATTTGGACTCCCTCTAGTGTGATAATGTAGCCCAGGAATTGAATGGTGGTTAGATGGAACTCACACTTTTCCTGATTGAGGTAGAGGTGGTGCTCACGGAGACGTTGGAGTACCTGGGAGACATGCTGTTGGTGTTCCTCAAGATTGGGTGAGTAAATGAGAATGTCGATGTAGATGATTACGAATTGATTGAGCATATCAGACTTGAGACATAGGCAGACTTGAGACATCAGGATGAATATGGACCGTACTCACCGCTGAGTGTGTGGGGCAAATAGGGCAGGAGGGCAGAAGGTGCTCCTGGGACCCACAGTACAGACAGAGCCCTTGGGTAATTTGGCGAGCCCGTTCCGTGGTTGATAGACGATAACGGTTAGTTTGCATCGGCTCAGGTGCTGGAGGAGCATTACTCGGGGAGGCGGCAGCAGAGGAGGAATCCTCGATGTGACAAGCGGTTAGATGCTGGGAGATGTGCAGCGCTTTTTGCAGAAAGCACTCTAGTCCTACGGTGTCTTCATAGATGGATATTTGCTGTCTGATTGAAGGGTTTAGTCCACGTCGGAACGCTGATAGAACGGCCGTTTCGTTCCATCCGCTGCTTGCCGCGAGGGTACGGAATAGAACAGTATAGTCATGGATGGACATATTCTCTTGCCATAGTTGAAAGAGCTCATCGTGCACGGAGACCGCCGAGGTTTTTTTTTGCCAAACACCTCGCGGAAATGATCAATGAAGGCATCATAGGAGCGCACTAGGGGACTGTGCGAATTCCAGAGAGCTTCGGCCCATTGCAGCGCCCTTCCAGACAGTAGTGACATGATGAATGTGATCTTCGCTCGATCATTCACAAACACTGGAGTAAAAAAACACTGCAGGCGGCCGCCTCACCGGAGTAGGTCGCGGGTGTGGCCATGGGACAAGCAGAGGCCAATGGCCTGATGGGAGGCGGCTG
>NW_015544234.1:298147-300733 GCF_001515605.1 Sinocyclocheilus anshuiensis
TTGAACAAGTTCGGTGAAGGGATCTGGGGTGAGTGGTCTCTGTGCCTCCATAGCGAGCTACAATCCATTAATTTTCACTTCTGTTTTGAAGGACTGGTCTTCTGTCACGGCTGGATAGAGAGGCATACACAGAAAGAACGATTCAGAGCTTCTTTATTTACACAAACTGAGGGAGAGCTTCAAAAGGTAAGTATTATATCTGAAACATAACTTTAGCTCTAGAAACTGAAGAGTAACAGTCCTTATCTTAATCCTCTTTAGGAAGATCCAGCAAGACGGCGGGAGACACAGAGCCACAGAGATCCAGAGTGGTGTGGTGAGGCATGAGGTCAGGTATGCAACCAGGTATGCTTGTCTTTTTAGAGCCGATTTACAGCAGAATTGAATTCTGTTTGCGTCATTGAATCATTATTTTCTTGTTTATCCCTGTAAAGCTGCTTTGAAACAATCTGTATTGTCTTTATTTACACAAACTGAAGGAGAGCTTCAAAAGGTAAGTATTATATCTGAAACATAACTTTAGCTCTAGAAGCTGAAGAGTAACAGTCCTTATCTTAATCCTCTTTAGGAAGATCCAGCAAGACGGCGGGAGACACAGTGCCACTAAGATCCAGAGTGGTGTGGAGAGGCATGAGGTAAGGTATGCAACCTTGAGACCAGTCAATGAGATACTGAGGTGAGTGAAAAGATATAGTGCTCCGGTAAGTGACATCAGGTGTTTATAATTAGTAATCTGGTGATTGTGAACGGGTGTAGGTGGCTGGTGTGGCTGATGTGGCTGGTGAATCTGTGACAGTACCCCCTCCCCCACGGGCGTCTCCTGGCGCCCATGACCGACGGCGAGGACGACCGCGCCCCCTAGGAGCGGGACGATCTGGGTGCGACTGGTGGAAGTCGGAGAGGAGTGACGATCAAATAATGCCTATTTCGCTTTGAAGAGTTCACAAAATCTACTGTCAGCCCTGTTAAATAGCAAAGAAATAAAATGCCTATTTCACTTAAAAGAGTTAACTTACCCCATGCGTTATCACTGAATTTTCAAGCATCTAAAGTACTTTCTGCTGCCGCTGCTATATTAGCAACAATTTGACATCCTGCTGCTAATATTATTTCTAACATTGCATATGAATTTGCTATGTAAGTGATGCCTATTCGCTTGAAGAGTTCACATACCATCCATTTTTAGTCACTGAAACTTTAGCAATTGTAAACTGCTTTGGATAAAAGCGTCTGCAAAATGAATAAATGTAAATATAAACTACGGTCTACCTACTGCTGCTGCAACTAAACGTATGTTTTGATTTGCTATGCATACTGCTATTAATAATTCGATAATAACACAATCTGATTATATGGATACTGCTGCTACACTCCATGAAAGTACTAGAATTGCTGTAGCCCATCCATGCAATATCACTGAAATTTCATGCAACTAAAGTACTTTCTGCTGCCGCTGCTATATTAGCAATAATAATTGGTTGCTATGGAGACTGCTGCTAATATTATTTCTAACATGCATCTGAATTTGCTATGCCATTCTGCTGCTATTAAATTCGCTAAAAATTGCGATCTGAATTGCTATGCATACTACTGCTACACGAAAGTACTTAGAATTACTATAAGAGTCTTTATTAAACAATGAAACGCAAACAAATAATGCCTATTTCGCTTTGAAGAGTTTACAAAATCTCTGTACGCCCTGTTAAATAAACAAAGTAATAAAAGCCTATTCCAATTTTAAAGAGTTACTTACCCCATGTGTTATCACTGAAATTTCATGCAACCCAATACTTTCTGCTGCTGCTGCTATAAAAAAAAACAGTAATAATTCGACTTGATTTGCTATGCATACTGCTATTAAAATTTGCTAATAACGCAATCTGGATTCAATGATACTGCTGCTACACTCCATTAAGTACTATAATTGCTGTAAGCCCAACTGAATACACAAATAGTAAATCCCAGTTTAAGAGTGTCCTACTATTAGCAACATTGTACATGGGCTACTGATTGGAAATTATTTATTATTAGTATTATCTTTATATTTTAAACAAATTCGTGATTATCTTTAAACTATCACTAAACATGACTTTCATAATAAACTCTTCACTATCACAGAACCAAGGTAACGAGTGAAATAGAGATGTGGCCCCATTAAGAATGAGCGCTCCCTCTTCTGAAGAGCAGTGCAGTGCGGCACGAGCACACGTATGAGCGGGTATATTATTTTCTGTTGCTCATTAAGTTGTTATGGTTAAATAGGTAAGGCTGTTGACAGTATGACGTTTATGAAATACAGTTATACGGGTTCACCTTGACTTAAACTGTGAGCAACTGTGAAACGCCAACGGCAAACCAACCCCACTAGTGAGGTGTGCATCTGAAAGCGATCCGTTCACAGTTAATGTATAAATGAATGCCCACAGAAGATTTCTAAAAGAAAACAGTGTCAGAATCAGCCCATTTGTTTTTGAAATAGCGTAATCATCCATGAGAAATCATGATTGGTGCATTCCTGTTTTTCAGGGTTGTTTTGTCTTTTTTTTTTACCTGTAATTTGTCAATTATTTCACTCAGTGGATTGTC
>NW_015544235.1:0-249 GCF_001515605.1 Sinocyclocheilus anshuiensis
AATAATTTTCATTTGTTGTTGCTGTTGTTTTTATACATCTGTTAATGTGTCTGTCAGTTAAACCCAGTATCTATAATTAAATCTCTCCTTTTTTAGGAATCCTTATTGTTACAATTTTACCAGTTTTACTAACAGCGACAAGATATGACTGGGGTCGTACATGTGGGGAAAAGATGAACTGTAAGTTTTTTTCTTTTCTTTTTCTTTTTTATAGAGTATATAAACAAATAAATCATTAAATCATAATGT
>NW_015544235.1:7107-8568 GCF_001515605.1 Sinocyclocheilus anshuiensis
AGTGTTTTCTTAGCAAAAGGTTAAAATAATACACAGTTAAGATTAAAATACTGTACTTTTAACTCAAATCAATATTTAAATTCCACGTTTATTCAGTTGACTACCAATCTAATAAACTTGAAGCCGGGGTCCTGATCACCTTGTCTGGGTTTGTTTTGTGATGACAGGTGTCTAAATCTTCTTTTCTTCCTATTGTTGCATTGAAAGAAAGAATTCAGTGGTTGTTTTAAACATAGGTAGATGCCCTATTAGTGGCTGTTTCTATGGGCCGCACGAAAGCCGTCCTCCATATTGGGATGGTCAAAGACAGTCCGTGAACACTTGAGAGCAAGTTGACTGTGCGTCTGCAACCCTATACACGCATGTATCTGCAATAGACTTCAGCAGATTATTTTGCTAACCTAACACAATACAATAAGAGGTAACGTTAGGTAACGCGACATTTAAAATGTACTATAATTAAAAAACATGCAATTTTGAGCTAATACATATTAAAAACACAAGCCAAAACAATCTTACCTGTGAAAGTTTATCCAATTCCCTCTGGAAAGTATAAATTTCGGCTTCAGTTTTTACATCCAGAGGCTGTGCGATGTTGTGGAATCTTGAAACTCATTGATTGTTATTGTGAGTGACGACACATGGACCATTCCAAGATGGCTGATGCGTTGACATGCCTGGAGTGGACGAATGTGGCATATACTGTACATATCTATGGTTTTGAACACATTCATGCCTTCCTTGCCTTTCTTTCTGCCATCTTTCTTTGTCAAATGAGTTTCAATGTATATTTTCAATATATATTAATATACAGTTGTGGTCAGAATTATTGGCACCCTTGGTAAATATGATCAAAGAAGGCTGTGAAAATAAATCTTCATTGTTAATCATTTTGATCTTTTATTTAAAAAAAATCACTAATATCTAACCTTTCATTGAACTAAAACAAATGAAAATGGGGGAACATCTCATTATGAAATAAATGTTTTTCTCAAATACACGTTTTACACATTTATTGGCACCCCTAGAAATTCTTATGAGTAAAATATCTGTGAAGTATATTCCCATTCATATTTACAATTTTGAGCATACCAGGGTGATTATGAACATGAAATTATCCAGCCATGGCTTCCTGTTTCACAGGAATATAAATGGGAGGGAAAACAAAGGGCAAATTCCCTTTATCATCTATCACAATGAGAAAAAACAAAGAATATATTTCTGATGTTCAGCAAAAGATAATTGAGCTTCACAAATTAGAAAGTGACTTTAAAAAAAGAGCTAGAGCAGTGAAAATAGAACATTATTTTGTGTAAGACTCTCCAAGGACCACAGCTGGAGAATTGCAGAAAATAGTAGTCTCAGGGTCAGAAAACCTTAAAAAAAATAAATAAATCAAACAGCACCTACACCACATGTTGTTTGGGAGGGTTTCAAGAAAAGAAAATGCTCTCATCCAAT
>NW_015544235.1:8723-8899 GCF_001515605.1 Sinocyclocheilus anshuiensis
ATTTCTGCTGGAGGTCCTGGACATCTTGTTTAGATACATGGCATCTTTGATTCTATCAAATACCAACAGATAAATATCAAAAAGTGACTGACTCTGTTAGAAATCTTATAATGGTCCTAGTTTGGATCTTCCAACCGGACAATAATCCAAAAACAAACCTTAAAAACAACACAAAA
>NW_015544235.1:8922-9457 GCF_001515605.1 Sinocyclocheilus anshuiensis
GATGTTCTCTAACCTCATCAGGCATTATAGGAGAAAACTCAGAGCTGTTATTATGCCAAATGGAGGTTTCAAAAATCATTGAATAAAAGGGTGCCGTTAATTGTGTCCAATGTGTATTAGAGAAAAACATTTATGTCATAATGATATTTCCCCCCATTTTAAATTCTTATTCTCCAATGAAAGGTTAGATTTATTTGAATTTTTTAAATAAAAGATCAAAATGATTAACAATGCAGATTTATTTTGACAGCCTTCTTTGATCAAATTTACCAAGGGTGCCAATAATTCTGACCACGACTGTATATATAATATATATACCCCTTGAATGTGCATCAGTATTTTATTTTCCGAGTTGTGTTGCGGTAATTGTAATCGAAAAGATTGACTAACATGCCGCTTAAACTGAGGCGAATACAGCGATCTGTCACGCCACATTAAAGAGCGTGAAAAACACATTATTGTAAGACATATTGTTTGTATTTCGCTATAAAACTGACATAATTTGAAAGACTTTCAATTTCTCCCGGTGCTCCCA
>NW_015544235.1:9772-12712 GCF_001515605.1 Sinocyclocheilus anshuiensis
CAGGAATTTGGCAGGTTCTCTCCCAAAGGTTGGCGTTACTGATGGTGTCAGACCAGCGGATCTGGAGGATCCTTCTGAGGCAGCTGTTGATGAAGGTCTGGACTTTCCTGAGGGTGGTCTTGGTCGTCCTCCAGGTCTCTGCTCCATACAGTAAGACTGTCTTCACGTTGGAGTTCACCCTGGAAGCTGTTGGTAAGCTGCTCTCCATGGATAACCCTGCAGAATATACTATCGTAGGAGTTCCTGATTAGGTTGACCATTTTTTCTGGGATGCCGTAGAACCTAAGGAGCTTCCAGAGGGTCTCTCGATCCACACTGTCTAATGCTTTCTCATAGTCGACGAAGTTGATGTACAATGACGAGTTCCATTCCAGTGACTGCTCAACTATGATGCGGAGCGTTGCAATCTAGTCCGTGCAGGATCTGTTCTGCCGGAAGCCTGCCTGTTCATCTCGCAGCTGTGGGTCGACGATGTTCTTCATCCTCTCTAGAAGGACCCGGTTGAAGACCTTCCCTGGCACAGATAGTAGTGTGATGCCCCGTAGTTGTCACAGTTGCTGAGGTCACCTTTCTTGGGAAGCTTAATTAGGTAACCTTCCTTCCAGTCTGCTGGTATATCTTCCTCCTCCCAGATCCTCTCAAAGAGTGGGTATAGCATCTCCACTGACGCATCCAGGTTCGTTTTTTGCGCCTCTGGTGGGATGTCGTCTGGTCCAGCTGCCTTCCTGTTCTTCATCAGGGTGATGGCCTTCCTGATCTCGTCCCTAATCAGCTTTTCACAGTTGATCGGGAGATCCACGTTTGCTGGTTCGATGTCTGGGGGATTCGGAGGTGCTGGCCTGAGGTGCGTTTCCCAAAAGCATCGTTAGCCAACTATGATCGCAAGTTCTGTCGTTACCAACATAGTTCAACGATTCAGTGTTTCACGAAACCATAGTTCAAATGAACAGTCGCAAACTGCATCGCAAACTTGTGTCGTTGGAACGACAGCTTTTCACCTGTGGTTAGAGGCATAGGCATGGCCGGACTTACCATTGGGCTTGAATGGGCTGCAGCCTTAACCCGTTTACATTTGTTCAGTTATGTCGTGCCAGTCAGAAATTATTAGCCGCATTTCAACTGCGCACACGGGCCAGCCGGGGCTAACAGCTTCCAGCTTCCAACTAGGACATTCGAAGCCATAATCAAACAGCATAAACTGGAATTTATGATTTTTTTTTCACATAGAAAAAGGACACACGTATTAAATAGACAGGGTCGATCTGGTTCTCTGTTGCGCTGTCTGGCGATATCCATGTACTTTTGTGGAGCCGCTTGTGGGGGAAGATGCTGCCTCCAATGACCAAGTTGTTGAGTGCACACAGGTCCACAAATCTCTCTCCATTCTCGTTCATCACTCCCAGGGCGTGGGTGCCCATGACTTGTACGTATCCGGTGTTGTCTGACCACATTTTGGCATTGACATCTCCCATCTTCCTTTCGACTTCCACCACACAGCCTCATATGTCTTCGTGAAGAAGATCAAGTCAAGTCAAGTCAAGTTGAGCTTTATTGTCATTCTGCTGCATGTGGGGACATACAGTGGACAGGCGAGGCCGCGGTCCCGGGGTTCGGCTTCAGCAGCAGACAGAGGCCTCGTAGCTTCTCAGTAGTCACCGGCGAAAGCTGTTGTTTGTACTCACTGCCGATTTCCAGAAGGCTCTGTCGATCATAGATGTGTTTCCGAGTGTTTATCTGTTGATTTTGCGATAAGATGAGATCCTTCCTCTACCCAGGCAAAGTTTCCTGTTTTATCTGTAATTAACGTTTCTGTAGCAGATTTGTTTTTACAGGGTGGGGGTGCTAACCCCACGCCCAACCTTCCTCCTTTATCCTGATTTAGGACAGGCAGGTCATCGATCCCTACGGACCTCACTGGTGGCTGCTAATAATCCCACATATATTCAAATCAGTTGCCAGGCCGCCGGAATTTCTCCCGGTTCTCCCAGTCCAGGCCATTTGCATGCGCAATAGGCTACTATGAAAATATTCTATGCTAACTTTAATCTCGTAATTGCTATGACTTAATTCTTATAATTTTGACTTTATTATTGTAATTTTGACTTTATTCTCAAAATATTTAGATTTTATTCTTGTAATTTCAACTTTATTCTCGTAATTTTGACTTTTTTTCTCAAAATATTGCGACGAAATATTACATTACGTCAATATATTAATCTTGTAATCTTAGATTTTTTTACTTTTAACGTGGCTCTAAAATGCCGTCTGTCAGGGTTCTGTCACTTCGGTCTAGTGTTATTCATGGTTTTGTGACAGAGCCCTGACACTCCGGTCATGTCATTGTTTTCATGTGAGCGTGCGGCTTCGAGAGTGCTCGAGCCGTGCGCTCGTCTGCGTGTACTGTTTCATGTTGGAGCGTGGTGTTCGGATCCCGGCACTCAGGTCTTGAGTTTCGGTTTCGTTTCGGGGTCCGGACACTCGCGCTCCATGTTCTGTCTGTTGTGGGAGCGTGCGGTCTCGAGTTCGCTCGGCCGTGCGCTCTTCTGTCCACGTGTCTTGTCTTTTGTGTAGCACGCGGTTTGTGTTCAGCCCCGTGCTTTTCTTGTTGTCTTGTGTGAACATTAGCTGCGTGTTCGTGTCTTTTGTTCAAGCACATGGCTTGTGATTGTTTTGCTGGCCATGTGCTTGTTTTGTTTTGTTTGAGCACATGGCTTTTGTCTTTGTTTCCTGTGTGCCATGTGCTCTCATGTCAGTTGTCTTGACCCCACCCATCTTGTTACCTGATTATTGGTTAATTTGCCCCACATGTGTTCCCTCGTTACCCTCCTCATTTGCTCTCCATTTATTCTCCCTGTGTTTGCAATCCTGGGTCAGTTCGTCACCCTATCTCCCTGGATGTGTCCTGTCCTGTCGTGTCGTGTCCAGATCCTGCCTTGCCTT
>NW_015544235.1:20710-21231 GCF_001515605.1 Sinocyclocheilus anshuiensis
CCAGTACGAGACTCAAACCTGCAACCTTTGGGTTACGAGTCCAACTCTCTAACCATTAGGCCACAACTTCCCCAAAATTTTAAAATGTATGTAAACATACTGAGTGTTAATAGTGATGAATGCCTTATTACATGTGCTCTACAGCTTGAGTTTCTGTCAGGGTTCTGTCACTTCGGTCTAGTTTATTCATGGTTTTGTGACAGAGCCCTGACACTCCCGTCTTGTCCTTGTTTTCATGTGAGTATGCGGCTTCGAGAGTGCTCGAGCCGTGCACTCTCGTCTGTGTGTCCTGTTTCATGTTGGAGAGTGGTGTTCGGATCCCGGCACTCATGTCTTGTTGAGTTTCGGTTTCGTGTCGGGGTCCGGACACTCACCATGTTCTGTCTTGTTGTGGGAGCGTGCGGTCTCGAGTTCGCTCGGCCGTGCGCTCTTCTGTCCACGTGTTTTGTGTAGCACGCGGTTTGTGTTCAGCCGCATGCTTTTCTTGTTGTCTTGTGTGAACACGGGGCTTATGGGTTTTC
>NW_015544235.1:25709-37229 GCF_001515605.1 Sinocyclocheilus anshuiensis
GTCCACGTGTTTTGTGTAGCACGCGGTTTGTGTTCAGCCACGTGCTTTTCTTGTTGTCTTGTGTTGTTGTTGCACACAGTTCATGTTATCGGCTGCGTGCTTTTCATGTCCTGTTTTGTCTTGTGCTGTGTAGCATGCAGCTTGGTTTTCGCTGGCTGCGTGCTGTCTTGTCTTGTGTGAACACGCGGCTTATGAGTTTTCTCATTAGCTGCCTGTTCGTGTCTTGTTTTGTTCAAGCACATGGCTTGTGATTGTTTTGCTGGCCATGTGCTTGTGTTTGTTTTGTGTGAGCACATGGTTTTTGTCTTTGTTTCCTGTGTGCCATGTGCTCTCATGTCAATTGTCTTGACCCCACCTATCTTGTTACCTGATTATTGGTTAATTTGCCCCACATGTGTTCTCTCGTTACCCTCCTCATTTGCTCCCTATTTATTCTGTTTGCAGTCCCGTGCCAGTTCGTCATCGTATCATCCTGGATGTGTCCTGATCCTGCCTTGCCTTGCCTTGTCATGCCAGCCTGTTTTTCCCCCACGGGGTAGTTTTTTGTTGTTGTTTTATTTTATTAATAAAAGCCCATTACTCTGCACTACTGAGTCCTCGCCTCATCCCTTCATCCCCAACCCTGACAGCCGTCGTAGTAGTCAAAGTCAAAATTGTGAGATAAAAAGTTGCAGTTACATTATTTATATTTTTATTCTGTCAGAAATAAGCTTCTAGAAATCCAGAAAGCTGACATTTTAGCATATCTGTGCTTTAATGGAGTTCACTTTTCTTATCTCAGGAATTTATGATATGTGTGATATACTGTACATAGACTAGGCTTAGGTGTAAGCTTCACAGTTGTGGATGTCATTTGTTTTCTTATTCAGGCCTAAACAATAGGCCTATACAACGATAAAATGTGTGAAAATATGTTAAAATGTTTTTCAAAGCATAAAATTAAATAATTGTTCATGTATTTACCATAAAACACAATTTAATTCATTTTTACATTAAGTTCATACTGTTTTATGTTGAGTGCTCCGGCACATGTAGTCCACTGGATTGGACATTTCTGTAACTTTCTGAAAAAATCATATTTAAAAAAAAATTAATTGTTTTTTTCATGCCCTAAGAAGAATACAAACACAAAAACAAATCTTGACTCAGGCTTTCATAATTCATGCATCAGAGGGCTAATTTAGATAAAAAATACAGGCCAATAAAGCAACTAACCATATTCTTCCTATACTCATATTTTCATTCTTTCTTGTCTTTTACTTAAATAAAATACATTAATAATCAGTATTGGATTCTGCCATGAAAAGTTAAGATCAGTGCATCCCTAAATTTGTGAATGTCTGGAATGAAGAAATTAAGATTTAAATGTTAGTATTGTAGCTGCCTTTGGACGATAAAGTTCTCTCATTTAAATAGCTAGCTGAGTTAATGTCAGTTTATTTTTTTTAATTATTTTTTTTTGTGCAACCGTCTTATTTATTTCATATGTAATTTGTTTTATGTCATAAAGCTATGCAGTTTCTGTGTGAATGATCGGTGAGCTGTGTGAAATTCCACAATTGGCTGCGATGCAAGGGGCACCAGCTAAAATATTGCCTTATAGGGCACCAAATTGGTCAGGGCCGGCCCTGCTATTCTCTATTAATACCGAACTTGAAATAAAAATATATATATATTGTTGCTAGTTCTCTCATAACTCTGAACGTTACTTACTATCCCAGAAAAGCATTATGGGAATAGTAGTTTGTTGATTACTATTTATTGCGACATTCCTGCAATGAGTTGGTTATTTTCTCTCGGATGATCAACTTAAGAATGATTAAACAGTTAAGTTGTCGTGCTGAAGTGTTTGTACTGCTTATGCGCCTACGTTCGGTTAATCATCTGACTCGACCCGAATTTAGAAGTGAAAGTAAAAATGAAAGTGAAATGATGTGGTTAGTCTGCCGCATTGCGCTAACAGAAGCGTCCGTCAGCAGTAATAGCTGCGATAATTTGCAGCTAGTAGACATGATCGTTTTGTTTAATTTCGCATAGGCTATTGGAAGATGCAGCATTATTTCTGTAAATCTGCATTGATTTCAGTATTACTGATGATCGCTGATGGTACGTATGATCTATAATTTACACTTATTCAGGGAATTGTAAGGGCGTAGATTTGAACTTTGTGGGGATGAAATGTTGGTATGATTAAAAAAAAAAAAAAAACTTAATATATATTCACATATCTAGAAATATGAGATAATGTGCTTGTTAATGTTAACTAATAAACATTACCAAATTATTATTAATGTAAATCTTAATGCTTACAAATGTCATTAAACTTTCAATTTATATGAAAATGATTTTTTTTTTTAAATCTTCAAATTATTTTGACAGATGGTTTACAATGATTAAAAGCTTCATTAAATAAATCATTAACAAATATTATATAATGCTTAACTGATCATTAGCTAATGTTTACAAATGTCGTTAAACATTCAATGCATTTTAAAAATCTACAAATGAAATTACACAATGATTACAAGTTTATTTGTTAATGTACTGTTGAATACTTACAAGTGTCATTACACTTCAGTTAACATATTAGCTAATGCTAATTTTTACATTTACAAATGTTGTGAAAGTATAGCTTAGTTATTAATTTTAAGCACTTCACAAACTATTCCTGTTAATATATTCATCAACTCATAATCACAGTCTGTAAAGGTCATATATTTGGTCTTTGTTTGTTGCGTAGACTTCTACTATTTGCACATCTTAAATCATTTATTAATTATTTGTTAATGTTTTTGCAGTACCCAATCCACCTAAAGTGGAAACTATTCATCAATTGTAAATTATTATAAACATGACCGGAATTTACTCTATTTTCATCTTTACAAATCATTTATTAATCATTTGCTCATGTTTTTGCAGTACCCAATCTAAAGTTGAGACTATTCATCATTTGTAAATGTTTATAAACTTAAAATAAAAAAAATGTTCAAGAAAATACTTAATTCATCATTTATCAAAACAATGAAATATAAACATATTGAATCGTGTTCCCTTATAGTAATCAAATAGACCCCTGTACACTGCTGACCCCTTAACTAACCCTTAAACCAACCCATACACCAAACCTGTCCGTAACCTTACCCGTATCACACCTCAACAGCAGCAAAAGTGTTGTGTATTAACAAAAGCTTTTAATCATTGTATAACATCTGCACAAATCATTTGTAGATTTTCAAGATGTGCATCATATGAATTAGAAGTTTAATGACATTTGTAAACATTTTAATTTACATGAAATGTTAATTATTAGGTAATGTTTAATACATTTATTAGTAAACATTAGCAAGCACATTATTTCACGTTTCTAGATATGTGAATATATATTAACTAATGATCCGTTAAGCATTACATAATGTTTGTTAATGATTTATTAATTAAAGTTATTATAAAGTGTTACCCATACATTTTTAAAAATCGCCTTTGTTATATGTCCTATTGGATAACTTCTCAAAAATGACTTTTCTATACTGTTTTCCTCAGTTTTTATTGTTTGAATGTCATCATCTTTACACTGTTATAACTGCTATATTCACCTTAAATCTGATATAATACATAGCTTATGTTCAAAGCTTATATACCTTAATTACCTTATTAAATGTATACATAATCTTTTTAATATATATTTTTTTTTAATTCTTAACTGATAAGTGGTTACAAATATGAAAATATATATTCAATTCTGTCAGGACCACTATCGTCAAAGATGATTGACAATTAGCTAATGCTATGCTAGATTTAGCCTACTGTCTTAGTGAGTGAGTCACTTGAATCATTGTTGATAAGTGCAGGAACTATTCTGTTTTCGTTTGCTATATTGAGGCTTATGATACATTGGGCAACTCTTTGAGCGATGTTGCCGTCAATGGGCAACCAGGTGAGACACAGGGCCCACGACCGATCTAAAATATCCAGATAGAAATTTGCTACCAATTCTTAATGGGCATGTGCCCAAGCAACATTGCTCAAAAAAAGTTGCCCGGCAAAATTGCTCAAAAAGCTGCCCCGTGTATCATCAGCCTGAGAGTTAACTGCAATGAATAAGCAAGCTGCAAGATATGTGGAGTGGTGATTGCTAGATTACACAATATTACCTCCTTCTCAGTACATATCTTTTTACCACGGCCATGCACAAGGGGCGGCCCTGGTAAAAAGGTAGTTGGTAGTTTGTTTTTGTGTTTCTGTCGATAATAATTTGCTCTCGGTCTTCTAAAAGTGCTAACAACTTGTACAAAATATCCACATTCTTAGAATTAGAATGTCTAATCAAATTATTATACCCGATCAGATCTAATATATAACACCAAATTTGCTGTTGTTGGCACACTTTGCTGACAAAAAAACAAAAACAAAACAACAACAATGCCTTCGCGAAAAGAAGACAGAGACAGATGAGAGAAGGAGCGAAGGGATGCTGCTAAAGGCAGTTCAACATTGCAAACATGGATTCAAAGCTCCAGCAAGCCAGCAGGTAAATCATCATATAGAATATTTAGCAGTTTATCACACTTTAATTCTTATAATTAAGTATATTTCCCATTATAATCACTTGTCTTAGATGATACTAGTAATCTATATCACATCATATTTATAATATTTTATTAAAACCATATTAATAGTAGGCCTATAAATAGTTTAAAAAAGGTAATATAAATGTTCTAAATGAGTTGTTTATTAGTATATAATATAGATTTATGCTGTATAATATTAAATTAAATGTCTAATACTTATACTTCCACTGAAGATGAGGCAGAAGCAGGCTCAGAGAGTGAGGGAGAGCCCACTGAGCATCAGCCAAATCAGACGGGTACAGGTAAGACTGTTAAACTGGCTGACAGCAAAGAAACATGCTCTATAGAGTGTGATAATTATTCAAATGAAAGAGTAATTATATTACAAAAACATAAACTGAATTAGCACTAAGCCTAACAATTGTATTTGCAATATGATTGTAAAAGGTTTGTTATTCATTCATTATATTTAGATGAAACTGCGCCAGAGTCAACTCAACAAAGTAAAAGTGAAGGTCTTGGAACTGAGCCAGAGACAGAAAATGCTCAGATTGAGAAAGAAAGGCAATACAATGACAATACAAAGACTTTGAGTTTTTGCTTCAGTTACAAAATCCAACAGATCCTGCACATGTAAAGAAACATAATCTATACGTACAATGCGGCCTTTTCTGAATTTTCAAATTCAGTAGGACCCTGTCATCCAATTTTGCCATTATATGTTCATTGCCATGCTCGTTACATGAATCTTGCATTAGTGGAGAGTGCAAAGTCATTCATTTTGTGAGTTTTTTTTACAGTAGTTGAAAAACTTTACAGCTTTATTAAAACGACATGCAGCTTTTGTTCAAACACAGCAAGCCCATGAAAATTTGGAAACATTCAAGGAGTTTGATGCTCACGTTGTGTGGGGGCAGTGGCCCCATGTCAACAAGCTTGGCCCCCCCTCTGGCCCGCCTAAATTTAGAATCGTATCACATCAAACAATTTTGGCTGCAATGCGCAGTTTGTCCTGTGGGTGGCAGTAATGGAAAAAAAGTAAAACATCACCAGCTGCTAAATTCAAATCTGGGTTCGCTGACTGGTGCAGAGTCAGAGACAGACGCGTTTTTACAGTGCTGTGCATTATAACCAATCACACACAATTCTGTTGAGCTTACGAATGCGATGACCAATCAGAGGCATTCAGATGAGTCATCTCTGAAACACCGGAGTTTTGCTGTTCAGTGCACGCTTTCTGTCTGATTTCTGCTCTCTGGCAAATTAATTCTCTCATCAGAAACAACAGTGCAGATGTGCATACGAATGTAAGTGTGATATTAATTTTATAGTGTAAACAGCTTCAGTGATTATAATGAGAGTTTTTGATAGTATTTGAACTCTGGCTAGACTGAAGTCAGTGTTAATGTTCTTTGATAATGTAAATGTTCTTTGCTGTCTTTCTGTACCATGAAAGTGTTATAATTAGTAACTTACAATGTTTTTATTAAATTCACATTACATACAAAGTCAGTCGTATTAAAAATGTTTTATGGCATGACACCCATATCTGGTACTTAAGTAAAAAGACGGGTTCCCTTTCAGTCGGTCTCCGCCCCTGCTCAGCCTAAGCAGCAGCCTCCACCTAAGCGGCAGGCAGCTGGCCGCAAGGGGAACGCCCAGCCCGTCCATGCCCCCGCCAAACCAGGTGGTAAACGTAAGGGCAAGCGGCCCTGAGAAGGGCGACCCAGAGTTGAGAGGATCTGTTCTCCGGGAGATGGTGTCCAGATCACTCCCTCCCCCGGAGGAGGGCCGGGTGGAGAATCCTTTGTTTCCTTTTGTTTTTGTTCCACTGCTGGCTCCTCGGAGTCCAGCGGTACCCACATTTTCGAAAAAAAGAGCAATTTCCTCAATCTCTGGGTCACAAGAGGGCGCGGTTGGCAGTGTGCGACATGTTGCAAACACCTTGCCACTCCCCCCACCTCTCTTCGCCAGCAGGCAGCAGTGTGTGGGTCGAGGACTCCACCAGGCCTTCTCTCACACCCTCTGCCCCACCCTGAAACCAGACTCCACTTCGGGCCGCCTCAGTGCATCCTGAGTCGAGTGCCTGTGTTCCACCTCGCTGCCCCACCCCGGGTACGTCTGTGGTTCCGTTGGTCCCGCTTGCACGGTGTCTGGGAGCCTGGCTAACGCTCCCCAGCCCGTCTCGCTGGCTCATCCATACCATCAGACCCTGCTCAAGCTCCCGTTCAAGATGTTAACGCAAAAACGAATTTTCGAGTGCATTCGTCCCCGAGATTGGTTTGCAGCGATCGACCTGAAGGACGCATACTTTCATGTCTCGATTCTCCCTCGACACAGGCCATTCCTATGGTTTGCATTCGAGGGTCATGCTTATCAGTACAAGGTCCTACCCTTTGGGTTGTCCCTGTCGCCTCGAGTCTTTACAAAGGTCAAGGAGGCAGCCATTGTTCCACTCAGAGAATGCGGCGTTCGCATTCTCAACTATCTCGACGACTGGCTGATACTGGCACAGTCTAGGGACCAGTTGTGCGAACACAGGGACATGGGGCTTCGTCACCTCAGCCTGTTGGGACTTCGGGTCAACTGGAAAAAGAGAAAACTCTCCCCTGTGCAGAGGATCTCTTTTCTCGGTATGGAGTTGGACTCGGTCAACCAGACAGCGTGACTCACAGAGGAGCGCATCCAGTCAGTGTTGAACAGCTTGAATTCGTTCAGAGGCATGACAGCGGCCCCACTGAAACTTTTTCAGAGGCTCCTGGGGCATATGGCATCCGCGGCAGCAGTAACGCACTCGGGTTGCTTCATATGAGGCCACTTCAGCACTTGCTTCCTGGCCGAGTCCCGAGATGGGCATGGCAGAGCGGCATGCACCGGGTGTCTTATCACCCCGTATTGTCGCCAAACCTTCAGCCCGTGGTCAGACCCTTCATTTCTACGGACGGGAGTCCCCCTAGAACAAGTGTCCAGGCATGCTGTGGTGTTCACGGATGCCTCGGCCACGGGCTGGGGGCCCACGTACAACGGGCATGCGGTGTCGGGTCTGTGGACGGGGCCTCCGTGAACACCTCCGCACGTATGCGTTTCCCCCAGTGAGCCTTCTCGCACAGACACTGTGCAAAGTCAGGGAGGACGAGGTGCAAGTCCTGGTAGTTGTGCCATACTGACCCAACCGGACTTGGTTCTCGGAATTTATGCTCCTTGTGACAGCCCCTTCTTGGCCCATTCCTCTGAGGAAGGATCTGCTTTCTCATTGATGGGGCACCCTATGGTACCCGCGTCCAGACCTCTGGAAACTTCATGTCTGGTCTTTAGACGGGACACAGAAGTTCTAGGTGACCTACCCTAATCAGTGGTAGACACCATCACTTCTGCTAGAGCCCCCTCTATGAGGCGCCTCTATGCTTTGAAGTGGATCCTGTTCGTTGATTGGTGATCTTCCCACCGGGAAGACCCCCGAAGATGTTCGGTCAGATTCGTGCTTTCCTTCCTGCAAGAGAGGTTGGAGCGAAGGCTGTCTGTCTCCACCCTGAAAGTGTATGTTGCCGCAATTGCCACACATCACGATGTAGTTGATGGTAAGTCTTTTGGTAAGCACGACCTGGTCGTCAGGTTCCTTAGAGGGGCAAGGAGGTTGAACCCTCCTCGTCCTACCTCGGTACCCTCTTGGGACCTGTCTCTGGTGCTCACGGCACTGCAGAGACCTCCTTTTGAACCTTTGCAGTCAGCTGAGTTGAAAATTCTGTCACTAAAGACAGTTCTCCTGACTGCATTGGCTTCCATCAAGAGGGTAGGGGACCTGCAGGCATTTTTGGTCGACGAATCGTGTCTAGAATTCGGGCCGGCCAACTCTCACGTTGTCCTGAGATACCTGCCTGGATATGTGCCCAAGGTTCCTACCACTCCCTTCAGGGACCAGGTTGTGAGTCTGCAAGCCCTGTCCTGGGAGGAGGAAGACCCAGCCCTAGCTTTTCTCTGTCCCATCCGTGCTCTGCGGCTGTACGTGGACAGAACACAAAGCTTTAGAACCTCAGACCAGCTCTTTGTCTGTTACGGAGGTCAGCAGAAGGGAAAGGCTGTCCCCAAACAGAGGTTAACCCACTGGATAGTGGATGCTATTGTCTTGGCTTACCAATCCCAAGACGTGCCTTGCCCGTTCGGGTTGCCAGCACACTCAACTAGAAGTGTTGCTTCCTCCTGGGCGCTGGCTCAAGGCGCCTCGCTGACAGATATTTGTAGAGCTGCGGGCTGGGCGACAACTAACATGTTCGCTAGATTATATAGCCTTCGTATAGAGCCGGTATCTTCCCATGTACTCGCCCCAAGTGGCCAGTAGCGCAAAGGGCCCGTTCTAGTGTCGGCTTGCAATGCCACTCCCGCCCGCTGGGCCGGATACGTGCGTCTATTGCTCCAGTAGAGTTCCCCAGAAATGGCTAACCCTGTGAGTTCCTCCGTCAGCCCCCGGCAGTCAGATGTGGCGGAGCATCTGACGCCAGGCCTACACTAGTATACGTTGTGGAACCTGTGTTAGGCTGGGTGTCCATATGTAGTGGTCCCTGTGGCAATCCCATATGTGTATTCTTCCATGGTAAGGCTACCCAGGCCGGCTTGCCCGTGTCTTTCCCTCGACAGAGCCCACTCTGTCATCTCTGCTGGTGCTCTTTCCCCCCTAGAACTAGGCTGGAAGAACCCCAGAGACTTCCATATGTTGTATTACCCTAATTGGCTAGTCCATATGTGTAACCGCCACATTTTACTTCCTACGGGTAGGATGTGGCATCTGCAGCGTCCCCTTCCCTTCTAGGGCACGCTTTCCCAGCGTTATCCAAATAGTCACACTGAGTGGGCCTTGCGGAACAGCAGTGACTGACCTTCTCTGCTTAGAGCCCTGACTCCCGCTCCAACAGTTGGGGGCAGTCCAGGAGTCTCAAGCACAGTGCTGGAAGGGCCAGTGACAGTGGCGTGTTGGTAGATATCCCCAATTCGTTGGTCAGTTCCGACGTATGTTGAACGTGACCGACTGAAAGGGAACGTCTCGGTTACGTATGTAAACCTCGTTCCCTGAAGGAGGGAACAGGGACGTACGTCCAGTCGCCACAGTCGTTGTATCTCCGCTGTACGGCCGAGTCACTAGCTCGGCTCCTCAGCGGAAAAGCAAATATGCGACGCACCGGCTGCTCATTAAATACTCACGCTGCAACGCAGAGCAGCTGTGGCAATTATCGCATGCCAATGTGCATTGGCTCGTTTTTCTTACACTCGAAGTAGATTGGTCTCCCAAAGCGATCCCCAATTTGTCGGTCAGTTCCGATGTACGTCTTCATTCCCTCCTTCAGGGAACGAGGGTTACATACGTAACCGAGATGTTTTTATGCATACCCAGGTAGCCAAAAAGATCTGGCCCAATAACGGCCCAAATCCGGCAAGCCAGAAGAAATAACTCGGCCCAGTTGCGGTTCCCGGACTCTTGTGAAACACGGGAATGAATGACGCGCCAGAATCGGCCCGACCATGGTTTGTAGTAAAACCATAGTTAATTTTGTAGAAAAATCATAGTAACCACAAAATTAACCATGGTTTTACTATAGAATTTGCAGTAAAACCATGGTTAATTTTGTGATTACTATGGTTTTACTACAAAAACCATAGTTAAACCATGGTTACTGTAGTAAAACAGATATAAACACTGATGTGTACAATAGTGAGTAAATCACCTTTTGGATGCAATTTGATGAGTAGATTGGTCTCCCAAAGCGATCCCCAATTTGTCGGTCAGTTCCGATGTACGTCTTCATTCCCTCCTTCAGGGAACGAGGGTTACATACGTAACCGAGATGTTTTTATGCATACCCAGGTAGCCAAAAAGATCTGGCCCAATAACGGCCCAAATCCGGCAAGCCAGAAGAAATAACTCGGCCCAGTTGCGGTTCCCGGACTCTTGTGAAACACGGGAATGAATGACGCGCCAGAATCGGCCCGACCATGGTTTGTAGTAAAACCATAGTTAATTTTGTAGAAAAATCATAGTAACCACAAAATTAACCATGGTTTTACTATAGAATTTGCAGTAAAACCATGGTTAATTTTGTGATTACTATGGTTTTACTACAAAAACCATAGTTAAACCATGGTTACTGTAGTAAAACCATGGTTAATTTTCGTAAGGGTTTCTATCTCTTGCCAGATTAGATTGTTTTTATAGTTTTAAACATCAGTTGGGTATTTTTAAAAGCTGCACAATTTCTCCAGTCAGTTTTTCTGATCATCATATGATTTTGTGTTTTTTATTTTTAAATCAAATTAAACTCCACAGTGCATATTGCCATTTTAATACTAATTTATTGTGTAATAAGGACTTTAAGGATGTCTTTAAGTTGTTTTGGGAAGATTTTCGAAAAACAAAAGATTTATTTCAATATTTAAAGCAATTGTGGGATTTTGGAAAGGTTCAAATAAAACTATTTTGTCAACAGTACACTCGCAAAGTCACCAAAGAGTTAAATTGTTCTATGAAGGCCTTGGAGACAGAGATAATCAAATTACAGAGCTTAGCTGATTCAACAGACCAAAATTATACAGAGATGGTCTCAAACAGAAAAACCCAGCTAGCAGACCTACTGGGGTTGAAAACACAAGGAGCTCTGATTCGTTCTCGTTTTTTTAAGTATTGAACAGATGGATGCACCATCTCAATATATTTTTAGTCTTGAAAAGAAAAACGGACAAAAAGGTTTTCTGCATGCTTTGCGCTCTGAGACAGGAGATATCTTAACTAGTCATGCAGAAATACGAGAAAGCTGGCAAGTTTTATGAAAACTTTTCTGATTCTGAGCGTGTTTTTTTTGGAGGTCTTAATCAAATGTCAGAGGGGGCCAGCGCAGAGCTCTCGGGCGCTTTAACACTAGAACCGCCAGAGGTCGCTGTATACCTAAAAGCGCCAGCGGGTAAATTT
>NW_015544235.1:37310-38663 GCF_001515605.1 Sinocyclocheilus anshuiensis
TGTCTTCACAAAGAAGTGTCTAGAGTCATGAAATGATTATGTCTAGTCATCAACTATATTTTTATCCTGTTGTTTTATGTTCAAGACTTTTTAATGCATGCTACTCTAATCCATAATGGTCAGTAGCCTAAGCTAAAAAAAAAAAAGTCTGCACTGACAACGGAAATTAGAAGGTACTTAGCCTAAATATTTGGGTGGTTTAATATTATAATACAATGTCATTAATCAATATATTAAGATAACCCATGCTATTTAAATGACTAAAACAGCCTATAGACAATAATGAGCAATAATAATTCACCACACTAAATAGGATGATGCGATGAAAAATTCAAGCGCACAGCTTCACCTAAATATTTATTAATTTGTTTAGTTATATCATATATAATTTGAATAAGAGAACAAGACCATTAAACTTTGGGTAATCAAAAAATGGTTTTATTCATTACATCATATAGATCAGATTTTTTTTTCTTCAGGAAACGGCCAGACTAGAATAGCGAACAGTAGCGAACAATAAACGATATGGCAAGACAAAAATGAAATAATTAAACCAAAGTTTGACCAATTAGAGTAACATTAGGCTAAACATAAATTGAAATAAATATGATATCTGGATCACTGTCAGATGAGCCGTCAGATGCTGAGCCGACCCAGGACGCATAACTTATCCATCAGACTCTCCGTCACTCATGGCATTTAGTGTTTCTAATACCTACCTTCCATAAAATGCCTTTTTAGTCATTTTGACTTTATTTATGAAACTGATAACTGCTAAATCAGTGAGTGAAAGGCATTGCCTAGAAATGTACAATGTTAAAACATAAGCGGCAAGAAAATGACAGCGCGAAAATAGATGCATTATTTAGGTGGGTAAATTTGACCCGCTGGCGCGTATAGGTATAAATGCCCCGTTTTTTGATCTGGTTTTATCTAAATAATTTTTAACAACTTTGGATTGTAAATTAAATAATTTTAGTAAAAGTCAATGATTGGGAGACTTGAATGTTTTATTTTAAATCTGTTATGTACATTTGTAAAACAGCCACGGGTAAAATTTACCCCGTGGCGGTTCTAGTGTTAAGCTTAGGGCAGTTGCATAAGGCCCTACAAGGCATGGATTCTGGAAAAGTGCCAGGAATTGATGGTCTTCCGGTTGAATTTTATACATTTTTTTTTGGACAGAGGTAGGGGAGGATCTTTTGCAGGTACTTAATGACAGTTTGGCCTCAGGCAGGTAGCCATTGAGTAGCTGTAGAGTGGTCATTACTCTCCTCCAAATAAGGGGATACTTTAGAAATTAAGAACTGGTGTCACGAATCCTGTCCATGGACTTCCGTTCAATCACCACCA
>NW_015544236.1:0-139 GCF_001515605.1 Sinocyclocheilus anshuiensis
CCCAGAACACCCTAGCGACCGCCTAACAACATGGTAAAAAAACACGCAGAACACCCTAGCGACTGCCTAATAACATGGTAAAAAACACCCAGAACACCCTAGCGACCGCCTAACATCATGGGAAAAAAAACACCCAGAA
>NW_015544236.1:397-36193 GCF_001515605.1 Sinocyclocheilus anshuiensis
CCACCCAGAACACCCTAGCGACTGCCTAATGACATGGTAAAAAACACCCAGAACACCCTAGCGACCGCCTAACAACATGGTAAAAAAAACCACTCTGAACACCTTAGCAACTGTACTTTCCTTTGAATTGTCTCAGGAGTAGAAGATTTCCAGCAACATTGAAAGAATATATTAATGCTGTATATACTTACATGAATTTCCTCTGTTGGTAAAAACGCTTTTTCATATTTTCATACATCTGAAAACATTCACTAGGCTTCAGATGATAAAATGCCCCCTTCATGTCTGTGTTTATTTAGAACCTAACTCTACTCTGATATCTTTGTATTAATATTATTATGGGATGCTCATGTGCTATAACTCTTATTTTGTGGACAGGTTTTATTAGTGGTGACTATTCATACTTAACGTGAGTTTTAAACTTCAGACACCAATGCTTTTGTGACGACCAGATACCACTATACAAAACGCCCAGAGCAATAACCTAGGAACTGCATTTTGACGCCATGGCAACAACCCACAACATCCTGGCATCGCAGTGGCTGATTGTGCGCTGCTGTAAACACAGAAGCGTGTTAAAGGATGAACTCTGAGGGCGAGAAAGGGTTAAATCGATGTTGACTCATCAGATGTCACGAGTTTCTCAGGCTAAATTAGATGAGGATTTTCATTTATGTGCGAAGCCCAGCGGGGACAACTACACGCTGGTGGTGGCAAACAGGAAAAACGATAACGAATATGAGCATAATTAGATAGTGTCTTGTGTAATTAGTGAGATGAATGCGAATGAGCTGTTTGTGGGTTTTGTGCTGAACAGAACAGCAGTGATGTGCTGTGTATGATGGTGATGCTGCGAGGCTCGTGGCTGATTTCTGAAGTTATGACTGTGGTGTTAGTGCTGGATGTGTGAGTCAGTGCTGCTGACATGCTAAGCTCATACTGACCTCCATTTTTCATGGCAGGGAGAAAACAGCACAACATCACGTGGTGCTCAAACACAAAGACTTCTGATTAGCTTTAACTGCGATGCAGAGAAGATGCTGAACATTCATGCACACCTGACTAGACTGGGATCAAAACATAGGAAAGCAACCACATGCATTTTTCATATCATATACTTACGAGGCTTTGATATGATCTCTTGCATAAGAACAGGTTTGGAGGCACTTATATTTCAATAAGTGGTTTAGAAACGAATGCTCATTAGTAAGATAAATCAGATGAGCTGCTGCTATATTCTGCTCAAATTGCAGAAGAGGCCATTTGCAATTTATAGTTTTTCCAATGTTTGATCCCAGCAATTTTTGTTTTCTATTTAAAAACTTTCAATATTTTTTAATCTATTTTGACTAATAATTTATGCCGTAGAGTTAAACTATTTTATTATGATTATGTGCTGTTTTTTATGTGTGGTATTACAAAAATGGAATGTTTAGTGAAACATCAAAGTAGGCCTGCTACATAGTTGCATAGTAGATATTAATATTTTATCCCTTAAACCTCATGCACCATACATAAGCAAGGCTGGTATTTTAGCATGCACCTTATTTTTCTTGTGAGAGCAGTCGTGGCCATTTGTAAATTGTATAGGTCTGGCTTCCGGTCTCATCCGCATCCAACTATCTTTAGCTGTACAGAATAGCTCGTTTTGCTGCATGATATTGCAAATTAGTGCGTCTTACCATATTAATGCATTATCTTTATGAGCACACTGGTTTGTAGTGCAAACAGTTTTACTGTTTACTGCATGTTGTTATTGTTCTCGTTATTTCCCTACAGCGCTAATGAACCGGAAGTCTCACCTATAGGCTTATGTCCATATTAGCTAATATGCCACAGTACATTGCATTACGTTTTTCTTCATCTTTTTTTTTTTTTTATTATTTATACTGAATTGTTTTTATTTGTAGTTAATAGATGTTATACTATCTTTTATACCTCTGAACTATTTAACATGTGAAAAATATCTTTAGTTACATTACAGCACTTGTTTATGAACTGAATTTGTGAAAAAAAAAAAATATATATATATATATATTTATATTTAGAAATTTTCCAAGCAAGCAAATGCATTTGTTTTGAAACCTGTAATGCACATGACAAGATTAAAAACCAATTTAAAAGGCGATAATATCAGCTGGCATAAACCCATCTGCTTTAATAAAATTAGCACTAGACTGTAAACATATGGATGTGATGCTAGAATATGAAGATGCTTTCTATTGCTTACACTCTGTACTCGAGCAGATTTCATGTTCTCTGCTAAAGTGTGTATATTCTGGCAATCTGCCATCCTGTTTCCCTCTAACGATAAGTGCTGCATTAATTATTAAGCTTAATGTCATATTTCTGTAAGAGCATTGTGTCGATCCTAAATTACATCAGTGCAGCGATTGTCTTTTTTGCTGAGGCTCCAGCCTCGCAGGCTGCTTTAAACATAGCAGTGAACGCGTCTCCATGGAAACTGTAGTACAGTGTGAGATTGTGTGTATCGTGGTGCTTGAGAAAGAGCTCAGGTCCAGGTGCCTCTCTGAGCAGCACACACAGTCATCAGACCCTAGTCTTCCTCCTCAGCTCTCTGCAGACACTCGACACTCTAGAGCGGGACTGAATGTGTTTCAGGCACAGACTCTGACATTGACAGTTCTGAGGACAGTTTGATGAAGATGAGCTTACCTCATGACCCAAGATGCTCATGCAGTCAATAATGAAAACATGATACTAGACGACAGTTCTCTCTGAGCTCAAGAGGAAATGCTTTTCAACCTTATTCACTGTATTTATATAGGCTAGCCCTCAAATTCAGTGTCACTGCATTTGAATGTGCATTAATATTCAGCATGATCTATAATGCATCCTGATAACGAGGAATCGTGAGCTGGAGTGAGACTGAATTCAGACTGGATGTGAATGAATGCTGCTGCTGTTGATGAATGCTGTCAGGGAGCATCATTGCTCGGTCCTTTAGTGCTCTCTAGTGGCTGATCAGGAAACCATAGCAACACAGCATTCTCCTCACTTTACCTATATATATATATATATATATATATACACTGTATATATATAAGGCCTTTTATGGAACTCCAACGTACCACAAATTTGTATTGCATTTGACTGTAAAATTGTTCTCATATTTATTTATTTTTGCTGCCTATATTTAGAAAGATAAATAAATAAAAATAATAATAGTAATAAAATGACCTAGTATGTCATAATGGCAGTTCTGTCCCACAGTGGAATTTTCCCATGAGTAATGTTTTTATGTGTAGTAGCAACAGATATATTAGTGTAGTTTTTTTATTTATTTGGACGTGAAGCAATGCGTCTTAGTCATATTTGACCCTTAACCTTTTCAACATTGATAATAATCAGAAATGTTTCTTGAGAACAAAATCAGCATATTAGAATTTGTGAATATGAATTATTGAATTATGAAAATGTGTGAAATATTTAGAATTGAACTATTCACAGCTTAAATAAACAGCTATGTTAAATTTCAGGACCTAAAAATGCAAACCCTGGAAATACAAGGCATTAAAATGCAAGCGCTGTTAATTCAATGCCTTATTTTTTCATTTATTGCAATTCAACATGCTTTTTTGTTTCAAAGGCATTTGTCATTAATTTTCTTCCATACCCCTTGCTTGAGAACCACTGACGCGTTCTAATAAAGGTCTCCATATACTTAAAAAAAAATCTCAGTTTATTAAGCGAATGTATATTTTGAAGATGAGGAGATCTTTTTCAGACGCATTCGTTTATTAGTAGTTGATGTGTTTTGGATGTTTTCTTCAAAATCTTTCAGAAAGCACTTCAGGGAAGTTGTCACTGGACATTTGCTTCAGGATGCTGTTTGGGGAGGATAAATCCAAGGTTTCTCATTTCTGCAAGTTATATAACAATATTCTTCAGGAGTGTCCTCAGGTGTTGTACAAGCCTCAGCAGGGCCAGGCTGGAGGTGACACGCTCTGATTTCTTTGTAATCCCACTAAAACAGGCTATTTTGCATGAGGCATACATCAAAGCATTATTAGCAGATGCGCATGCGCGACCAAAATAAAAAATGCGCTGTGTAAATAAGTTCAGACCGCTCATTTGCGCACCGACATGCTTCACAGCTGTTGCACAATTACCACTTTAGATCAACAGACTATACTCTATACGATTTCTATATATTTCCGCCGTTTTCAAAGCACAATGCAAAACTGTGGCATTTCATTCACTGGCTTCACTCGGCAGCACGGCAACATAAAAGCCAAAAAGCCACAAAACGCCAAAATAAAAGCTCGCTGATTTTAAGTTTGAAAATGATGAAAATTCATAAAGTCAGCAAGCTTACTATAAAATAATAGTATTTTTATTTAATACTCTCTTTTTATTTTAAAATATAATAGTATTATCACACTTTATTATTTTGTTTATTATTTTTATACTACCAAATCTCCAGGCGCTCTTTTGAGAACCAGGCCGAAAAACTTGTGTGCACCCCTGGTTATTAGGATGCTTTGCACATTTTCACATTACTAATGCAGTAATTCATTATTTTCATCAATGAATCTTGTAGATTCTGAAACATTTGCAGTCCGTGTATTGTGAACAAACGCCGTCTCTCTGGAACTAGCGTGTTTGTGCTTTAAAGACATATCTGAACGCAAGTCGGAAAAGCTTTTTAGCAAATATTCGGTCTCCTGCACTGACCTGCTGTCATGTTTAAGACAGAAGATGTAAATGACTCTGTTCGTCACACTGCTGAACTGAGAAAGTAGTCAAATTCAGTGGTTTACATGGCTAATATTTTCCTTCTTAAAAGGTTAAGTTTGACAGCACATTTATCAGTCCGATTGAGCCATCATTAGTTGTGAAATACTCTGTAAACACACACTTGTGATCTCATTTCATCAGTATTACTGTCAGGGTTTTAGCTCATCTACGACCTTAGCTGTTGTAAAATCACCGTAAACCACGGCGTCATGGGCTCATTGCTTTACTTTAACTTTGAAGATCCTAGTATCATGTCCGTTTTGAGTTCGAATGGATTTAGTGTTTTTTTTTTCTTCTTCTCAATGGCACTGAGCCAAAAAGCTTTTTTCTGATTTACAAAGAAAACTTTTTTTCATGTGCACATGCAGCAGCAATGATGTAATAACGACGCATACTGTAATAGCATATGTTGTATGGAGGTCAGTCAAGTCAAAAAAAAAAAAGAAAAATTAAATCAATGTACCAAAAGGCCTGTCAAACTGAAATAAAACATGTCCTAACTAAGACCAAACACATAACAGAGAGCTCCTGAGATCAAAATAATGACAGCCTAGCAGGAAACTCCAGGATGATTGCTTTAATAACTAATTATTACGGTTTAATATCTATCATAGACTGCTATATCGCCACATCTCTACATGTTTCATCTCGTACTGGTGAGGAAAGACTTTAAGATGCACTCTGCACTGACACCTTAAGATATTAAAAGTCTGAAATAAGACAATACTAGACGAACACTCAAATGAGATGAAGACCTCATCGGAGAAGCTGATTTGTTTTAGTTTGCCTCACTATATTCCTGAAAGCTCTGTTAAGGCCAAAGTATACTTCAGTTTTTAGGCAAATGCTTAGCATATGAGTAATTCTAGTAGTAGTAGTAATAATACTAATGTCTTTTATAAGGCTTTCTGAACACTTGAGGTCACTTTACAATGCAAAACAATATGACAGAAAGCATTGAGGTCACCCGAGCACTTATTAAACTAGTTTAAATCCAACACAATAACACTGTGCGCAACTAAACAGTCAGAAGGCATTTTAATACAAATCGTCATGATTTACCATGGATTTACTGTAGTAACACTAACTGCACCAGGGTATTGTGGCAGAAATGTGGAATATTTACACTGAATTTCATTATATTTTTAATGTAGACATGCATTAAATGAGTAATGGAATGTATTTACAATATATATATATATTTTTTGTGATTTAACTATAGGGTTTGTGTGTTAATACTAAATGTATTTAGACTACTGTTTTTCATACAAATACATAGAAACAATATAGTTACATTTTTTACCATGGTATTGAGGTGTGGTTTTAAACTGTGCTTATAATGGAAGACCAATAGTCAGCCAAACAGACAAAATAATTAAATTTCACCATATAAAAATGAGGTTGTTACCATTTTTTACCGATGTTACTGTTTTTGATAATGAGCATCCTAACTCAAGCTACTGTCAAATGTGCATTTCTAAAAGACAAATAAAAAAAGAAGTAATAATAGAAACATTGCAGCATGCACTGCAAACTGTGCTGAACTGAACTGATCTTGCTGCTTCTTACGGCAGAATTCGGATTTGTCATAACTGATTATTTTATTAGCTGCTTTGAAAAATCAGTATTGCATGTCTAAGTGCTATAGATGTAAAGTTGACTTGACTTAAGTTGAAGCTCCACATATAACTTCTATCAGAGCTGCAGCAGATTTACTCAGGACGGTGGTGTGTTTTCTGCTCACTAGAGATGAAGGGAAGAGCAAACAAGCAGTGGTTTTCACCGAGACTCGCCCAACTTGCTGGCTGGGTTTTGATGGTGTTGAGTTTCTCCGGCGGCCTCACCCACTCGTCTGTTTGTCATAATAACCGTCAGTGCGTTTCTCACAAACACCTGCTTATGTGCTGCACTTCACCAATATGGCATGCTGGACTAGTATTTGCATTGGTTTTTAAAGGGATAGTTCATGCAAAAATGAAAATTACCCCAAGATTTATTCACTCTCAAGCCGTAGGTGCATATGATGGGGGTGTAACAGTACACATATTCACATAGTCTTGTTCGCATGTGTACCGAACAAATACAGCATTTTTTTTTTTTTTTTTTCAGGAAATTCAGACAATAAATGGCATTTTGACAGTCTTTGTGGCATAAACGCCTCAGTTCTGACAGCAGCGAGGAGCTCGAGATGCGTGATCATCCCGTCATCTTTATTACTAGTTTTAACGTGAAATATAGCCTACATCTCATCCCTCACGTAATCGCTCCGTTAGCGTTTCGACCGCGGAAAGACGTCATTAAAACAGCTTGTAAACAAAATATTTCATTTAGCTCTGCAGCTCGTTATGAGTCCCTTGTTTGTCCTGAACGGTTAAACTGTCTGCTGTTCTTCAGAAAAACCTTTCAGCTCCCACAAATTCTTTGGTTTTCCAGCATTTTTGTGTATTTGAACCCTTTCCAACAATGACTATATGATTTTGAGATCCATCTTTTCACACGGAGGACAACTGAGGGACTCGTATATAGATATTACAGAAGGATCAGACGCTCGCTGATGCTCCAGAAGATAAAACCATGCATTAAGCATAACTTTTGAACAGAAATTTCCTTTCCGTCCATGTTTTTATTCTGCCAAATCAGTTTGGGCGAATGCAAACAACTTATTATTAGACCAACATCCCGCAAGGAAAGAAAACATTCAAACATTCAATCAAGACATATTTTGCTATTGTAAGTTAATGCTATTAATGCTCTTAAATAAAAAAATAAAAAAAAAAACATAAAAAAAAATCTAACTTCCAGCATATTCTTAAACTTGGACCTTATTATTGAAGTACAAATGTAACATTTTTCATTGAAAAATATGCATTTTCATTCATTAATAGGCTATAATGGTTGCAATAAAAGTTTAGTTCAAAAATGTAAGTGCCATTGCCATTTGTGAGCTATGTAGGCGATGTAATTTCACAGTATTTAAAATGACTACACTAGACCTACTTGTGCAGTCACTATTCTATAATGCAACAATTTACTCAGACATTTTTTTGTATGACATTAAAATAATTTTTAGAATGATTGTACATAAATAGGTTAAGCAAAACAAATGTGATGATTTCTGAGAACTTTTTTAACTGCAGGCAGACATACATTACAGTACAAATATTTTGAGCGTCCCTCATTCTGTCCCTTATTTCCTTAAAAAAAAAATACAACTGTCCCTTATTTTCCATTTCTGAAGTTAAGATTTTTACATCAAAATGAAAGCTCTAGAAAAATACAATGAACTGCAAGGCTGTAGAGAACAGTGCACTATTGCAGACGTGTATACTGAGGTTTTAATTACATTACTTTAATACATTCAGTCGTGAACTAAAGTGGGCCGTTCTAAGGCATGAAACTCCAGCCCTGAGCGGAAGCTAGAGATTACAAGTTATAAAGTGTTAAATATGCATATTATCCTAACAAAAATGCACCAGTTCACTTCAGAAAGCCATTATTAACCCCTCAGAGCTGTGTGGAGCACTGTTTATGATGGATTTACCCACTTTTTTGGACTTGAAGATCTCAACAGCCATTCACTGCCATGATAAAGCTTGGAAGAGCCAGGACGTTTGTTAAAATAACTCCGAATGCATTCGTCTGAAAGAAGAAAGTCATATACACCAATTAAGGATGCCTTGAGGGTGAGTAAAACACAGGCTAATTTTCATTTCATTTTCTGGTGAACTATCCCTTTAAGAGCTGCTGGGCTGATCTTCTCAACACATTACAATGCATTTACAGTTACAGTAGAGCGTCTTGATTGATTTAAAAAGTGTTTCTGGTGTGCATCTCTCAATCACTGTGAGAAATCTCTCAAGACTCTTGGTAGAGTTTGGAAGTAACATAAGGTGAAATTATCACTTCATTGTCTTAGCTATTCTCAAAGCATAACTCAATAATAGATTGCAAAATATAAACTTCAGAAATGTTGACATACTGTATGTCTTGACAAAAAAGAAAAAAAAAGAAACACTTTTACAAGTCTTTAAAATGGAGTCAATTTGATCACAATGCAAGACAAACATTACAGAATCAGGCTTTTAAATATTATTAATAATATTATTTTTCTTTTCCTTTTTGAGATCCCATTAATAGCAACACCAACAAAATGACAATTTAATGCACGTGTGATGTGCTTTATATGATTATTGCATCAATGCTCTAAACTTGACTTTGTTAGGGCTGAAATCTTTGGTACTTTTGCTTTAATTGTTTTCTTCCCAGAAACACATTTTCTGAATTGTGATTTGCAGAAATGCATTTCTATATTGATTGCACGTGTATTAGTGAGTTGCTCGACTGCTGTTGAAACTCTTTCCTCACAACTATGGTGCTTTATCCCCCCACAGTGAGTATTTATTGACAATCAATGTATTAAACTAATGACTGAAGCAGTGCGCATGATTCATTCTCTTTCTCTAATGTTCCTGAGAAAATGCCAATAAACGTCTCCAAGTGCTTCTGTAAAGTGTGTTTGTTTACTGGCGGACTTCCTCTTCACGCTGTACCTGGTGCAATGGTGTGACGTCACTCCCTCATTAGCATAATGTATGCTGATCTCACTCCGCCGACCTCGACCAATCAGGATTCGCGACTCTCATCACCTGCTAGGAAGAGCATTCCATCATTCCAAGCATTCCTCCTCAGGCCGCTCTCTGGGGCTTTCTGCGCGAGATTTGGGATTGGGGCGATTTCAAAGTGGCGCTTCAAGGCGGTATGTACTGTACACGACTTTAAACCGCCTGTTTTTAACATATACCACACTACATGTGTAAGAAAGAGTGTTTATGCGTGTGTTTTATGATCATTGCTGTAGTAAAAGTCAAAGAGCTCCTGAGTCTGGAAGACAGCACTTGTTACAATATAACATTATTTACTGAATATGGAGTTTCATGACACTAAGCGAGCGCTTTAATAAGCAACGCTAGTAAATGAGTTGGTCGTGTTTAACACGCGGCGACGCAACTGAAACGCAACGCGTGCGCTTTACTCTAGCGTCGCGTCGCGTCCGCAAGCGCTTGAACTCACTGCGACTACTTTCTGAGTTCGGAAACCGCGTGTTAAAGTCGTTCGCGCTGCAGTGAGAGTTGTGCTGCGTCTCTCAGCTGTGAGAAGCGCTTCAGGGTTTGTTCTGGAAATGCAAGAGAAAACATGACATGAACCCGATTATGGCAAAGGCTTTCCCAGAGCTTACAGATTTAGCGTGCTTCTGGATGGACAGCGCGAATGAACCTTGAGTTCACGTGTGGATGATCGGATCTATCTGTGAACCGAGTTTAATGGTCTGATTTCCCCATGCTCAGGGTCTGACCCAGGATGGAAACGGCTTTGGATGTTTTGTCGAGAGCAGCATCTTTAGTGCACCAGGACGACGAGAAACGTGAGTTTACGAAGTACTGCTTTTCAGACCATATGTTGTTTGTGTTGCATTCCTGTAGCTCAAACAGTGAGAAACACCAAGGCCATGGGTTCGATTCCCAGGGAATGCACGAGGTGATAAAAATGAACTGAACGCATAATGCAATTCAAGAATTCGCTTTCTAACTGTTTAATTGTCAGATAACTGATTAACTAAATGAAATATGTGACCACAAAACCAGTCATAAGTGTTTATACATCATCTGAAAGCTGAATACATAAGCTTTCCATTGATGTATGGTTTGTTAGGATCGGACAATATTTGGCTGAGATACAACTATTTGAAAATCTGGAATCTGAGGGTGCAAAAATATCTAAATATTGAAAAAATCATCTTTAAAGTTGTTCAAATGAAGTTCTTAGCAATGCATATTACTAATCAGAAATTAAGTTTTTATATATTTACGGGTAGGACATTTACAAAATATCTTCATGGAACATAGTGCTGGGCGGTATGACCAAAAATTTATATCACGGTATTTTTCAAAATTATACTTCTCTACATTCCTCCTCCGTGTAGAGAGTCGTTGTATTTCCATAAGTGAGGCTCATAGCTTCCGTCTGTGTTTGTCCTGTCTGCATTGAGTCTTTGATCATTTACATGAGAAATGCCTTCACATGATGCCCTTCGCTGCAGCTGCTTTCAGCTTAATGCACTGACATATGATATCCGAGCGCAGGAGTGTTATGAAACTTTGAAAAGAGCCGTGCCATTTGCTGTCACATGTCCAGTTTACTCCGGCCAGGCCACACAGTCGCTCCCTGGGCTGCCGTGTTTTCCGTCAGAAATTCCTGCCTAGATTAAACACCAACAAATCCTGCTCAACAGGCATTGAGCGTTATTGCAATTCATTGTGCAATATCTACATGTTGCAGCGGCCCGTTCCGCATGGCTCTGCTGGGCTTGTATTGACAAAGCAGGATTTGGTTACAAGTACAAAATGTGGTTTGCAAGCAATGCACTTTTCTCCTAAACATCTTCAGAGCTGCAGTGTGTAACTGGAAACAGCAAACTGAACTGCAATCGGTCAAGCGATCAGATGGAGCAATGCTTCCAATAGCTTCACAGGGTTTGAATTGGATGAAAATGTCCTCAAACATTGAATGGCCTGAGGGTGTTTCTTCATGGCTTCAGATTTGGAGAAATGTGTCACTGCATCAGTGTTCTAGCAATGGATGCTCTGCAGTGAATGGGTGCCGTCAGAATGAGTCCAAACAGCTGATAAAAACATCACAATAATCCACAAGTAAAATGGATTATTTATATTTTAGCCGGAGACAATGGTTTGAAGTTAAAAGCATCTTAATGCTGGATGTGTTTCAGCTTTTGTCTTCTCCAGATGTTAACTGATGGACTGAAGTGCTGTGGATTACTTGTGGATTATTGTGATGTTTTTATCAGCTGTTTGGACTCATTCTGACGGCACCCATTCACTGCAGAGCATCCGTTGCTGAGACACTGATGCAATGCTACATTTCTACAAACCTGATGAAGAAACAAACTCATCCTGATCTCGGATGACCTGAGTAAACATTAAAGGAGAAGTCCACTTCCAGAATAAAAGTTTCCTGATATTTTACTCACCTCCATGTAGGGCTGCACGATTAATCGCATGCGATATTTAACGCGCATCTTATCAGTAAAGCCGGTTCTGTAATCAGCGGTAAATCTCCATCACCTGCGTGCTTTCACATTGAGCAGCATTAACTACACAGAGCCGTTGTTCACTGACGAGCTGCGCTAAACCAAGATCATATTCACGCGATTTTTTGCTCTGCTCGTCAGAGAACAACGGCTAGCCGAAGAATAAGGGCCTTATCTAGTGAAACGATCGCTCATTTTCTTATACACTTTTTAACCACAAATGCTCCGCTAGCATTAGTTCTGTCATGCGTGTGCGTGTCTTTATTAGGTGATGTTGGAAAAGGTCAGGTGTGATGTAGGCAGAAGTACCGACCCAGTGTTTATAAAACCAACATGCAAAAAAAGTCATTGCCTTTTACAAAAAAAGGTAAAACAACGATCATGTTGGATGATTTTAAAGTTGGAGGAGAAAATGAGATGGAGTTTTTAACCAAAGTATAAAGACGAAGAACTAACCACGCGTGCCCTTTCCAACAGGATTACATAATGTGTGAAGAAGCACATCGCAGAGCTAGAGCAAGCCCAGCATTTGTGGTTAAAAAGTGCATAAATATATTTTTTTTTTCCAGAAAATGAGCGATCGTTTCACTAGATAAGGCCCTTATTCTTCGGCTGGGATCGTGTAGAGCTCTTTGAAGCTGCACTGAAACTGCATTTTGGACCTTCAACCCGTTGAGCACCATTGAAGTCAACTAAATGGAGAAAAATCCAGGAATGTTTTCCTCAAAAACTTAATTTCTTTGCGACTGAGTAAAGAAACATGAACATCTTGGATGACATGGAGGTGAGTAAATTATCAGGAAACTTTTATTCTGGAAGTAGTGCTGTCAAACGATTAATTGCATCCAAAATAAAAGTTTTTGTTTACGTAGTATATGTGTGTGTACTGTGTATATTTATTATGTATATATAAATACACACTCATACAGTTTATATTTTGAAAATGTTTACATGTATTTAAATGTATATATTTATATAATTTATATTATATATAAATATATTGAATATACAAATATAACATAATTTCCTTAAATATATACATGCATGTGTCTATTTATATATACATAATAATACAATAATATACACCGTACACACACACATATTATGTAAACAAAAACGTTTATTTTGGATGCGATTAATCGCAATTAATTGTTTGACAGCACTATCTGGAAGGGGACTTATCCTTTAAGCAATGGCTTACTTGTGTGTAGGCTGAAAGTAACAGAATAATGAGGTTTTGCCTTTAGGTCACTGGAGTTTACTCCTAAAAGCAGAACTTTCCTCTAACGCCTCCTGAGCTGTTTGCGAGTCTGAACTGAAGGGAAACTGGGTCATGATGTTCTCGCATGGGAGTGTATGTGCATCTGGAGGAGCTTGGGACTGTTTCTTCCTCCCCCTGCTGTGCTTTTGTTTTGCGGGGGGCTGATGTCATGTCGTTGTGCTTATGTGTGTGTGTGTGTGTGTGTGTGTGTGTGTGTGTGTGTCTTTGTCCCCTCACAATGAGTCTGACCTGTTTTCACAATTGAGCTGTTCCTGCTCGTTTGCATTTACTGCAGGCCTATGGAATGATTCTCACTGCTGCAACTCTTTAAGAGAGAGAGATTGACTTCAGCCAGACTCATGCGTTTACACGCTACAGCAGTGCAACGGCTGGTTTCATTCGATGCGAGCGCACAATTACACAGAAGTTGTGGTTCTCTTTGTCAGGTTACGGCTTGCATTAGGTTCCTCTACCATCAGCACACAAACAGATCCTGCTCATGCTGTTCTAATCTGTTAAAGTAATGCGCTTTCTCAAGGCGAGTAATGCAGTCTTCTGGATTTGTACATTTTGTTGTTGAGCGCAGCAGTCGAGCACCAAAATCTGAAAGTTCTCATTCAGAAATGATTTTTAGTAATAACCATTTAAATACAAACCTAATGTGCTTCTGAATCGGTGTGATTTTTCACATTCATTAAAGAGTTCAGGAGCCAAATTGCTAGTGGAGAACTACATTACCCATATTCTTAGAGAGAGATCCACCAATCAGATGCATTGCTTTTATCACATAAATCATGACAAAAGAACTCATTAAAGCAAAGCACAATGAGTCAGTCACTTTACCTACACTCTCTAATCACTCTCAAATGTGCTTTACACTACTGTTCAAGTTTGGGGTCAGTAAGATTAAAAACATTTTTTTTAAAGAAACATACTTTTATTAAGCAATTACCATTACATTTATAATGTTACAAAAGATTTCCATTTCAAATAAATGCTGCTCTTTTGAACTTTCTGTTCATCTGTGAATCCTGAAAAATAAAATGTATCACAGTTTGCACAAAAATATTGTGCAGCACAACTGTTTTCAACATTGATAATAATCAGAAATGTTTATTGAGCAGCAAATCAGCATATTAGAATGATTTCTGAAGATCATGTGACACTGAAGACTGGAGTAATGATGCTGGAAATACAGCTGCGCATCACAGAAATACATTACAGTTTAACAGATATTCACACAGAAAACAGCTGTTTTAAACTGAAATAATATTTCTCAATATTACTGTATTGTAGGTGTGGGTAATGTATGCAAAAAATTCATGATATGCTTACTTATAGTTGATAATGATAAAGCACAATATGCACACTTGGAATTATAATAAAAAAATAAAAATAAAATCTAATAATTCTTCCTCTTCATGGAGGATTGATATTTCTATGTTATTGTTCTGAGGAATGGCCAAACACACGAGCTGAGTTAATAATTACTCTGTGGTTGTGTTGTTGAGGCTGTGAGGATCTGCTGCTGCTGCGTTATGTCACGAGTAATAACATGCAAATATTTCTAATTCTTTATTGCTTTCTGCTTCTAATTAATGAAAGCATTTTTGAAATTGATCTTGCCCTAGCAACTGCATTAAATGCACTGAAAACCACTCAACACTGACACACAGCACTAACAGCAAACGGTGTAGTTTGTCATTGGTTTGTCGTGTGTGTGTTCATAGAGCGAGCCGTTAGTGTGTCAAGAGCTCAGTGAAACACATCTTCCCATTCCTGAACAAAACATTCATGCTGTCTGTGTTTGATTATTAATGCCTTCTCACGTCAGAGTAACTGATAAGAGCTTTAATAATCCTTACGAATATATGTCAATCAGCACATAAGGTTGAAACATGAGCGTCTAATGATAAAACCAGAGGTTTTGTGTCGGCAAGCATCTCCTTGAGGGCTCTTGGGGTCGTTTGAGCAGCACACGTGTGTGAACCCGGCCTTTTGGCTCAGAGGTCAGAGGTCACTGAAGTCTGTTGTTGCGGCACACAAGCTGTTGTCCTGACGGATTCCAGAAAGAAAAGACTAGCAGTGAGGGGAAATATATAGACTGCAGGAATAAAAGAAGTGCAAGGTCTGTGCTCCTCTCTGATTTCATTATGATAGAAAACATCACTAGTAGAGCTGATATATCACTATATATGAAAAACAACAATACATCCATGATACATAAGGTACGCCCAACGTGGGGCTCGAACCCACGACCCCGAGATTAAGAGTCTCATGCCCTACCGACTGAGCTAGCAGCTGCGATGGACTGCTCCGGGCTGGTCGCGGTTTTCATAAGTGCCCAAATTTTACGCGCGAAACGGAGCCTCACTTTTCGCACAGGCTTGAGAAAACCTCTTGCGGGTAAAGTGAGGGTTAAGCCTAGCGGTAGGCTTAGAGCAGGGGCATCCAAACTAAGTCCTGGAGGGTCCTTGTCCTGCCGAGCTTAGCTCCAAGCCCAATGAAACACACCTGAAGCAGCTAATCAAGGTCTCACCAGGCAGACTAGAAACTTCCAGGCAGATCTGTTGGAACTGGCTGGAGCGAAACTCTACAGGACAGTGGCCCTCCAGGACACAGTTTGGACACCCCTGGCTTAGAGTGTGCTTTGTTTGTTTTAGCCATGCCTGTTGCTGGGGAACACAGTTTGAACACGCAGAGCAGGCCGATAACATGCACAATCAAAACCCGGAGTTAAAGTTCCGTTTCCATAACAAACTTTCTAAATAGTAGCTACTGGATATTAAAGCCTACATCTAGCTGATCTCCACAGCTGCTCTGAGAGTCACTTCACCAGTTATCATTTGATGAAATCAGTTTTATTTTTATGTTTCTGGATGAAGTACAAATGTATTATTGGTGATAATCAAATGAGAGCATTAAAACAATGTAATTGATCTTTTAAAATGTAATCAGATTCCGTTACGTCACAAACCCAGATAAACCCCGCCTCCGGGAACACGCAGCAAAGGGGGCGAGGCCATGCTGCACTGCTTTAGAGAAGAGGAAGAGAAAACTAGAGGTGCACGTAAAAATCTGTTCATATATGAATCGCGATTCTGTCTTCTAACGATTCTAATGGATTCACAATGGTTTTGAATATATTTCTTGGCAAGCAAAGTCCTGAAATCACAGGGCCCTAATAAATCTATAAACACAGAATTTGGGAAAGAAACTGCTTTACTGATTGTATTGCATTGCAAAAAAATTGCTGTAGAAATAAACTGTAATATATTCTGTCAAGTTTGAGTATGACCGAAAGCTTTATTTGGGAATTCTTGCCTTCACTCACTCGTTTCATCTGTGAGGAACACCACACTCGTGCATAGCGGATCGTAGTTGATCCCTACAGACCGGGCCACATGTGATTCGCGGATTAACTGCAATATTTGACCATCATAAAAGTTTGTCATTTGTACCAGTTTACACATTCAGTTGTTTTAAACCATTCCAACATAAGAAGTGGTGAAAGAGAGCTGAATTTGTGACACGGGAACACTGAACTGATTCCTCTTTCACATCTCCTTGCGCTTGAACAGGAGCGTACACACCAAATTATGACAAAACACCCATCTCGACCATCGTTCTTGTGAACTCAGTCAGTTATGTGAAAGAAAACAGCTGAGAAAGAAATCATATGTGTATCATTATATTAGACTGGTGCATCGGGTCTTAAAGGGACAGCGGCCCTTTAAATACCTGCTGCTGTCTGTCAGTAATGTTAATCAAACAACAAAACTCAGCTTTAACAGATTATTCTATATTTCATTTATACAGTGAACACTGTGCAGTGTTATTTTACACTTATTACATGTCTGTACCGAATACTAATGCAATAGTTGACCTTATTTTATTATATTTATGTTTGCTTGTAATTTGTGCATTTGTTATTTGTTTTACTGACTGTTCATGTGTGTTTTTAACATAAACTTGTATGTATTTGACAGTTTAAGTGCAATAAGACGTGAAAGAGAACTTAGTTTAGTACTCGCATGCCGTGTGACAGCCGCTTTCTGTGCTTCGGATGTGTGCGCTCAGAAAAGCCTATATCAGATCTTTAAACTGATATGGCTTTAAAACGCATGATTTCAGCACGATAGACATGATAATCAGAATCAAACAAATGTTTTTAGCAGAGTATCTGAGATACGAGTTGTAAAGGCACAGCTCTATTCTGGAAAAGGGGGCGGGGAGCAGCAGCTCATTTGCATTTAAAGAGACATGCACTAAAACAGCGTGTTTCTGCTTCCACTCAAAATAGGCATTTTCAAAATTATATAATAAATGATCTGTGGGGTATTTTGAGCTGAAACTTCACAGACACATTCTGGGGACACGTGAGACTTGGATTACGTCTTGTAAAAAGGGGCATGATGGGTCTCCTTTAAGTAATAAATGGAAAGCAAAGTTACATTGATATAAAATGTTTTCTTTTCTTGCTGATCTGAAAAGTGATCTGATCCGTGACTCAAAAACCACAATATGATCTGAACCGCGAGTTTTGTGATGCATTGAACCACTACTCGTCCAGATTGTCAAAGTGAGATGCTGTGGGCTTTTTGAATAGATCACTAGTTAACTGGCACTCCTGCGGTTAAACAGCGGCTTCTTGTCTGCTGCTTCACCACATCAATGCTTCCACCGTGATGATCAAACTCAATGCTTTATTCAGTGATGGCTACAAAAATCATGTGGAATCCATTCTAAGTGTCGTTTAAAAATGTTACATTGAAATGCTTATGCTGTTTTCCTCATTTTAGGTGAATAGTAACATCATAAACTTTAAAATAACACAAGTAGGAGTTTGGAAAATAACAAACTGAAATTCATACCATTTTATTGATCGCCAAAAACAAGGTCAGTCATTTCAGCATAGGTCTTTAGTTTAAAACAATCTGAGGCGCTTGTATTCAGTCAAGCATATAATCTATATTACATTTTGGATTTTTAAGTAGCTAATATTTAAACTTGTGAAGTTAATTTGTTAATCGCGGTCCAGACAGGCGTACAGCATAGATACTGACAGTGCATAGAAACAGATACAATTACATTCTGTCAGATCACATTTGAAAATATGCAAATATAGTTGCACTAAAATTACCATGAGAAAGCATTTGGATTTGTGCAGCACAAACAACTGACATGTTTATTCCCATCATGCTTGAAATGATTGCTGTTGAACTATTAGTAAAGCAGAGCTGCCCGTGTTTCTTGTGCTGTAATTTATGCACTAACATCTGGTCTGGTCACACTTTAGTTTGGGGACCAATTTTCACTAATAACTATTAACTACGATTTTTACTTTATTAAACTCCTAAGTTGCTGCTTATTAATAGTTAAGGTAGTAGTTAAGTTATGTATGCGGTGGATGAAGGGATCTAAAATATGCTCATGCAGAATATTACATTATGTGCTTTATAAGTATTAAAGGGGTCATATGATGCGATTTGTGTTTTCCTTTCTCTTTGGAGTGTTACAAGCTGTTCGTGAATAGATAAGATCCCTAAAGTTGCAGAGACTAAAGTCTGAAACCCAAAGAGATATTCTTTATAAAAGTTAAGACTGGTCCACGCCCTCCTAAAACACCTCTGTTCTTTTTTAGCAGCATCATATGACCCCTTTAATACTTAAACTGCAATTAAAATCAAAGCTGAAAATATAAGAATGAAAGCTAATACAAAATATTAACGAACACCGTAATGGTGTATATAATACTTTTACTTTTTACTTTTAGTCATTTAGCAGACGCTTTTATCCAAAGCGACTTACAAATAAGAAAAAGAGAACAAAAGGTATGAGTATAATAATGATTCTAACATAACACTAAACCAAACACCAAAAAACAACTACATATGTGTATGTACAACCACACACATATATATATACATGTACATATATATAAATACATCCAATATACAGTGGGTACGGAAAGTATTCAGACCCCCTTCAATTTTTCACTCTTTGTTATATTGCAGCGATTTGCTAAAATCATTTAAGTCCGATGGTCTTTACACTCTTCAGTCTTACCACGAGCCGCGACCGCTTCCACGGTAAACTAAGCTTCTTTTTATTCGTTTAACAAAACTCACATTGAATTCAGCTGGACACACTTTCCTGTTTATCACAACAAATGACAAATAGCACAAATATATCTTTGTGTGATTGGTTTGCTGTTTGAAGGCTAGTTTAAGAACAAAGAAACAGGAGCCATAGTTTCCCCCTTTGAGCATGATATGGTTATTATTCTGATAACGAATTGAACTGACTACAGCACTGTCTAGGTTTTACTCATTTAGCACCAGTCCGGTTTAACTGTGAGTTTAGCTGCTTAGCTTCTGTTTTCAGCTCAGTTTAACTAATCTGGCCTTATAAAAGCCAGTTCCTCTTCCTCTACTCACACACACACACTACACACACGCTCACACACACACACGCACACTCACACACACAGTCTCTCTCTCTCTCACACACACACACACAGAGCTGGATGTGGACACCAGCAGAGGGCAGCAGAGTGTCACTACCAATCACAGTAGTTAGCATTAGCTCTGTAGATTAATAGTACATTAAAGAATGTTTTGTTGTTTAAAAGTAGTAGTAGTACTAATAATAATATGTTGCTTTTATTCTTGTCAATAGCATATTTATCACTGTATAGTACCAAAATGTGCCTTAAAATGACAATATTGTTTATTTAAAATGTAAGAGTGGATCCCTAAAGAGTCACTTTTAGGAAATGTTTGACTATATCTAACCAGGATACATTGTCCCGCGCAGATCTGGGACACTTTTACTAGTTCACCTGAGATAATACTATTATATTATATTATATTATTATTATCTCAAGTAAAATAGTAAAAGTGTCTCAGATCTCAGTATCATTTCAAATGACAACAAGACGATGTTAATTGTTGTAAAATATTATTGTAATCATTACTATTATGATAATAGTAAATATGGTTTTTCGTATTTAACATTTGGAACTCGTATAGAATGCAGTATAATTAGTGGTCATTAGCTGTTTCCAGAAAGTTCAAACGTCTCTGCAAACTTAGTTAACTTCTCGTTGTTTTGGACATGTTCTTCTCTCCTCATTACAAGCATCGATTCCCATGCGTTTGGGAGGGGGAACTCTCGCGGGATTTCGCGTGCGTTTGTGAGGGGAAGTCTCGCGGGATTTGGCGTGAGGCGGCGCGCTGGACTCCGAGCGCTCACTGGCTGCGTGTCAGTGCAGTCGACTTACAGCGGGGCTGTGAGGAGAACTGGCGCCACCCTTTTGTCCCTAAATACAACTCTTTTCATACGCTAAAACTTCTTAAAGTTTCTTTAAACTCGCGCTCGAGTACTTCTACTCGCTTGGTTCTCGAGGAGGTCGGGTTAAACTAGTTATTTTCGCTCTGTTTTAAGTTGAAGGCTGGGCCTTTACTCGCGCTCCTGACGAGAGAAAAAGAGAAGCCGCTCTTTCTGCGATTAAAAGTCCATAAATGCTTTTTACCAAAATGGACCTGTTGAACTACCAGTACTTGGACAAGATGAACAACAACATTGGCATCCTGTGCTACGAAGGTAAAAAACAAACTCTTACTTTCTCGCTCTTGAATTAAAGAAATGAGATAGTTGTCGGTGAAAATAACGGACGCCAGTGACGTCATCGCGCGGCGATCCTCTCGATTAGTTTACTTCTAACGTAGAGGTTTACTTAAAATGACTAGTTTCAGAATAATGACTGAAGTTCTGCGTAATCATGTTACAGCTTGAGAGAGAAAAGTGTTGTCGCTAGCTTCTGTACAGTTTTTGTGTACTACTGGATGACATGCTAAACCCCGCGTTTAGCTGTAATTATGCGTTCTGTTTCTAAGAGCTCATTAATGAGGGAATATACGGAGTTTTCGTAATGTTTAAATAGACTAGTGAAGGCTAAAAGTGTTTAAAATGGTTAAACCCTTAAAAAAATGGTAAACAATTTAAGAGTTCAGATGAGTAACGTTATTTTTCTCAGGCTCCTGTGTGTAGGTTCAGTAATTACACTTTAATGGCAATATTCATTCATACACACAGGAGCCTGAGAAAAATGCTCATCTTAGAAGAATATTTCAAATGGCACTTAGAGGCTTTTGCATCTGAACTATTCAGTTACAGAACCGACGATAAACACTGATTCATTGAGATTGTTTTTAACAATGTTAATATTTCTGCCTTTATATTTACTTGTATGTGAATTAAAAGTTGTAAAGTGCAGAACGAGTGTCAAAAATAGTTTTAAAAATATTACATTCAGGAAAGTTCATTTTAATCATATTAGATATACTTAAGTGGTAGTATTATTTGAAGCAGCTGCAGCACATGCTTTCAGAAGTGTGCATGAGAAATGTGTGTTTATGTGCTGCGCTTCTCTCTGTTGTGCCTGACCTTATGAAGCCTCAGTATTGTGCTTCATTGTGTTTGGCTGCGATCTCGAGCGTCATATGCTGTGGCAGAGCTCTGGATAAATTGATAAATTGTTCTGCATCAGCCTCCTGTCGTCGGCCGTCACGTGTCAAGAGAGCAGAAATGCGATACAGGCCTCCTGTAGACCCGGCCGTGATATATGAAGAGCTCTTTTTCATCTGACTTTTAAAGCAGAGTTGTGATTTGCTAAATGACATTTACTCTATGATTATAGTTTGTTCTGTAAAAGGCTGCGATCTCGAGCGTCATATGCTGTGGCAGAGCTCTGGATTGAGTAGAAAACAGATAAATTGTTCTGCATCAGCCTCCTGTCGTCGGCCGTCACGTGTCAAGAGAGCAGAAATGCGATACAGGCCTCCTGTAGACCCGGCCGTGATATATGAAGAGCTCTTTTTCATCTGACTTTTAAAGCAGAGTTGTGATTTGCTAAATGACATTTACTCTATGATTATAGTTTGTTCTGTAAAAAGATGCAGGTTGGCGAATTGCTGAACGTCTCAATCTGTTTTTGGTCTTTCAGAGTGATTAACATCAGCCTCCACTGCAGTTTTAGTTTTAGGCCCAACTTGTGTTGTGTTGTTTTTTTTGTGGTATTCTGATGTTTTTGCTTCATAACCTGTGATGACGATACTCCCTCTGTTTATGCCTGTGAGTGACGCCGAAGGTTACGTCTTCTTGGCCAGTGACTCCTCTGTGTTTCCAGATAACTCTTCGAAACAGTGTGTGGAGAAACTGCAGCAGCCGTGCATGTGTGTGTGACTGGCGTGTCTCTCCTCGAGCGGATGTCAGGCTGCTTTGACCCGCTGGAACGCTCTCCAGCAGCCAGTCATGTGACCCGGTGACAGTGGATGGAAATACACAATCACAGCCGGTTTTTGCTCGCTGTTGCACGGCTGCCACTTCAGCTGTTTATAATGCGTGCCAGAGAATTTCCTGAGCACATGGCTAATCTATTACAGCTTCTGCGAGCCGAGCATCATTCCTTAAAATAGCTCTGTTTCTGCATCACTTCTTCGGGTCAGAACGTGCACGGCGCGGTGCTTCGGTGAAAGACCTCGCTCTGCTGAACTTTACGCTTTATCAGGAACTGAATGAACGCCGCCTTTCAAAGGTCGCAGACGAGCTTTCTTATCTTTGTTCATTGTTCTTCACACCAAAGATGATTTTGAGGACTCTTTTACCATGCGCTGAGAAGACTATAAAACTTAGTTGATAAAATGCTGTCTTGTGGGAATTGGATGAATTTTAGAAGTTTATTGTACACCATGTTGACTTGACAATGTGAAAACAGAAATGTTTATCCACTGACACTAGGGGAAATAAGCACTTCTTATAATAGTGCAATATTACCAGTAATCTCAATAGTAGACCTCGCCTGAAGAAGATTTCTACCATGCCATTGACTGACTATCATTTGGGTTTCGTTGCGTGATTGCGGGTATCAGGCGTGTTCAGGAGGAAAGCGTGGCCTGCTCCGCTCTTCTGCTCACCAGCTGAGCTCAAATTGAAGCAGGCCTGAAGCACTGACTGTCATCTTTCCTGCTGAACAAAGGCTAAAAACAGCTGCTGGCAACAGAAAGATAAGACCCCCGCTGAAGCCATACCTGTGCAGCTCAGTCGCCTCTCTGCTTGAAGAGAGACAGAGTTCCCTCTCTGTGTGCATGAGGGACATGCTGTCTGCTGCTCACAGAAGATCAGATTTCAGACGCTAAAGCAAAGAGGCCATTGTTCTGCAAGTATGAAATTAGAGATTTGTTTCTTTTACTGCATGTTTGCCAAGAAGTTGCAAAAGTGTCATTTGCATCAGAGGTTGTGTGTTATTTTGATGTTCTGTGAATGTAGGTGGGCTCACATCTGTAACGCAATCCCGTTCTGGCTTGACGTTTGAAGTCTCCAGTAGTAGGGGCAGACTTTGATCACTTACGCTCATAATGACACTCTTTCAACAGATCAAACATTGGCTAGATCTCTTCTAACGCTGATAGTCATCTTTTATGGCTCCTGCAGTTCCCAACAAAGGTTGCTGTGAGGTTTTAACACACTTTAAACGTCCAAGAAAACACAGACTCGCTGAAGTGTGAAATTCAACAAGTAGGCTGAAGGAAGCGTCGTTCTCCAGTTGATGTCTTTTCTTCAGGTGTTCATATGTGAATGGTGTCTGTGTGTCAAGCAGAAGTTCTGCTGAGAGAAAGTCATGCCAGAGATACGTTTTCCCTGAGGAAGATGGGTCAATTAGTGTTTCATAAACTAACTTTGATTTCAGTCCCCTTTGAGTTGAGCACTTCTCGCAATCTAACTTTAGAGCAAAACAATTAACGTAAGCGTCCTCCGAGACGTCTGGAGTCAGGAATGTCTAGCTACATTCACTCTGGTCTTTGGTTCTTCCATGTGAACACAAACTGAAGCCGAAGTGCTGGAAAAATGAAAAATTCTGCGATTGATCACAACAAGTATGTGTAAATGGTGATAGTTATTGTGTGGCTATTTGGCCAGGAGAAGGAGAAAATTTTTTTACGTATGAAGACAAAATGAACTGTAAGTTTATCTGTGCTGTGATGCAATTATTTACAGGAGGACAGTGCAGTCTAAGTATCTGTAGTACATGATCTCACAGACCTGCCTGTGTGTGTGAATGAAATGCTGAACATGGGAAAACCATGGCAGTATGAATGAACAAAAGCATGCAGCTCTCCCAGAAATTTTCCTAAATATCTGTGTGAAGGGAGCTTCTGTGCTTTTTTTTTAATAACTACAAGCCTTTTCCCTGATTTGATTTTCGACCAGTCAAATACAGAAACACTAGCTGCTTACTACATGAATCTATTTGACATTTGTAATGATTGAGAGATTGCATACAGTCTTTGCATTTCACCAAATCACAAGCATTATGTGTATGCCATTCTTAGGTGATACATTTGGCATCAGATTATTATTATTATTATTATTATTAAAAAACTAATAATAAATTATTTTATCTAGCCAGGAGACATAAAATTTATCAAAAGTCAAAGTAGAAACACTGATAATGTTGCAAAAGATTTCTATTTCAAATAAATGTTGATCTTTTAAACATTCTATTTACAAAATATCACAGTTTCCACAAAAATATTGTGCAGCACAGCTGTTTTCAACATTGATAATAATCAGAAATGTTTCTTGAGCAGCTTGATGATAATCAGAAATGTTTATTGAGCAGCAAATCAGCATATTAGAGTGTTTCTGAAGATCATGTGACACTGAAGACTGGAGTAATGATGCTGAAAATACAGCTGCGCATCACAGAAATACATTACAGTTTAACATATAGTTTTGGTCAGCATTAAGGCCTTATGCATCTGGCAATGCTGCCATGCAGTGGCAAAATAGATTGATTTGGCTCTACAGTGGTCAGATTTAGTGTGGAAATGTCCTATAATACTGTAAAGCTGCTTTGACACAATCTGTATTGTTAAAAGCGCTATATTAATAAAGGTGACTTGACTCTGTTTGAAGCCATTTTCAGTATTAATGACGTTACAGCGTTTTCACTTTATAGTGCAGAACAGACACTCCCACCTTTGTAACTAGTAACTGCAGACACATCAGTGCGTTGAATGACAGTTGATAAATGTAACTCAAGCACTATTTGGACAGTAATTGTTTCTCAGGTTTCAAAGCCATTTTTGGATCACTGTTCTTGTGTACTCCTTTTTCTCCTCATTGATGTAGGTTAAATTGGATGGCAGTGAAGTCATCAGCTTTCACCTGTAAATACTGAAGACTTCCTCTAATCACATCATCAGGGCTCGACAATAAGGACTGCCCGATGGCCGGAGGCCGGCGTGAAAGACGTTCGGGACAGTAGACGATTTGTCACTTGCCCGATCGTGCCACTGCAGCGTCGTCGTAGGCTAGTCTAGTATGCAGAGTTTTGGTTCATGCATTTTTGTGGTGCATGCGCAAAAGGAAACCAAGACGGCAGAAAGCAGCATCTAGGGCTGCACGATTAACCGAATGTGATTGTCGTGCACATCTTGTCAGTAAAGCCGGTTCTGTGATTAGTAGTAAATCTCCATCACCTGCTTTCAGATGGAGCAGCATTTACTACACAGTGCCGTAGTTATCTGACAAGCTACGCTAAAAAATTGCAGACGATATTATCGTACGATTATTAAATCGTTCACGATAATGACAGCTGTTTGCGTAGCTTCTCAGTGAACTACGGCTCTGTGTAGTAAATGCTGCTCCATCTGAAAGCACGTGAAAACACCACATTTAATAACATGTTTTTACTCCAAACTCACTTCATAACGTCAGTCGAGTGTTTGAAATAAATCCTTCTGTGAGATGATGTGGCTTCTTACACAGAATAAGGCATGCAATATTTCATAGTATTCTAAGCAGTGATAAAGGCTATGTCGATTAGCATTGCATTATAGATATACTTTATTATAATGAAAATGATAATAATAAGAACTCAGATAAACCATATATTGCCATAGTCGTGTGTTTATTAGTCACGTTGAATCGATGAAAGCATTTAAATCCTCAGTTTATTCAGCAACCGCTATTAGGGATTTCCTGATTTCTTCTGCGGGGCGTATTTGGAGTTTCTCTGGCCTTTGGATGGAGATTTAGATCACAGAACCGTGCTTCACTGAAAGATACGCATGACAATCGCAGCTTCTGTCTAATCGCGATTTCAATTTCATTTCGATTTATCGTGTAGCCCTAGCGGAATCTTATTTTTCTTTATTTTATAGAAGCACAAAGATTTTTTTATTGTGAATGTACACATAAAAGCAAACCTTTTACAGTTTCGATTATCTGTATGACTAGAAGGAGTAGTTGTTTCCATTGTCAGAATGAAAAAATTCCCAAGTGATTGCGCAGGCAATGTCGAATGTGAGACCCAACATTGGTTTCAGTTTCGTTTTAGCCTAAATGAATTTGTTTTGGCTTGTCCTATATAGCTATAGCTTCTTACATTTTTAATTCTTGTTCTTTTCTGAATAGGCTACTGTTAAATTTAAAATATTTGCTGTGGAGTTAGGGGAACTAAAATAGTCTAGCCTATATGTTTATAATGTTTGTAAACATTTCACGTCGGCATAAGGCCTATTTCTGAATGAAATAATAAAATGTGACCTAGGCTACGCGACGTGTTTTTTTTTTTTTTTTTTTCTCAAAAAACGCAATTTTATTTTATTGGTCTCTAAGCTTAGCGTATTTTAACCATGCAGCAAACGTTTTGAACTATTTTGATTAATAACTGGAAATACTTTTTAAACCGTTTAACTGATGGCCAAAATTCTTACTGTTGGTTAATGGTTAACCGGTTAAAATGAGAATCCCTAATCTAAACCTATTAATTTCTCATTTAGGAAACCAATCCTGGTCAAATATTGCTTTTGACAACACCTTGCCCTGGTAATGTTTGTTAAAAGCATACTGTCGTTTCACAACCCTGTTCCTGAATGCACTCCAGCAGTTCACATTTTGTTTGTCTTATCTGACCCGTCTGTTTCAGGTCCTGGAGTCTGAGCTCATTTGAGCTGAATGAGTTGATCAGGAAGAGTGTAGTGTCACTGTTTCTCTTGGAAACACTGCATTCGACACCTGTCTCTGTACACGATTCCTCACTGATAACGAATGAATGGCCAATAACTTTCAGCCCGCATCTCTTCATGGCTCTCTGGAGACTATCACAGATAGGCTATCGTGTGGACGTTTACTGTGCGCCGCAGCCTTTTCTCTATTAGCAGCTCCAGCCCTGCCACAAACTGATGTCATCGCCGTTGCCATGGAGCGCGGTCAGACGAGCCGAAACATGCCAGTCTGGAAAATAGGCCGCTTGTTTTGGGAAGTACCTCGTAAGCTCTATCATTGCTTTACTTCAGGCTGAAGTCGAGTAAATGTGTGCATGGCTTATTTTATGAGGCTCGAGTGTGGGAGAGACACCTGGCCCGGTTATTTTTTACCATCTCTATTTATCATTTAATTCTGTAAATAACTGCACCAGTGCAGAAATCCAGGTCTGGCTCAATAAATGGATCTTATAAAGTTTCTCAGGCTTAGTTAACCTCCTCCCAAGTGGAAAGTCCCATTGGAGAGAGCGTGCCAGTTGTAATTTTCCGGCCTAACTCCTACACAGCGCCTGTAAATGCACCGAGTGCCCTTGTACTGTACTGAGAGGAATCTTACAGCACTGTGTCGTAATGACGCTTCAGTGCATTACTTCTGCAGATTCTAGCGACTCGTTTGATTGCAAATCAAAGGCAGAGATTGATTGCGTTTACAATGCAAGTATTGAGACTTTGCCGTGCCTGTGTATCAATTCAGTCAGTGCCTTATATGTTTGAAATGCTTTCCTGCATCAGTCTAATGCTTTTTCTGCTCTGATGTGGAGGCAAGATACCAGTCAAGTGTTCTTAAAAGAGAAGAAAGTAATAGGAAGGGCTGATGAGTGAGTTTATTGTGATTGCTGCCATTCTTCTCTCTGTGATATGATGGTTTTATGTTCTGAATATCAAGATCAAAGAAGTGGCCTGTATTGATGAGGAGCTTTCATGTGTAATATAATGCAGTGGTCGACTGGTGTGGGTTTTCATGGCCAGTACTGATATCGTGAGAGCTGAAGGTATATATTACAGCATATATATATTATAATATCTTCAATGTATATGCTGTAATTCAGTGCAATTCACTTAAAACCAGTCAGGCAGCAGCACCAAATGAGTGAGACGGCAAAATCCATGGATGTTTACTTGTGTTTTTAAATGATATAAATTGTGGATTATCTTTATTAGGGGAGAGTTCTCAGCACATATTTGATACATGGACACATTCTTTAGACAATATTCACTCCAGCTGACTTCTGAAGACAGAAATTATACACTATCCAATGGTAAGCTTGTTGGTAGAAATGAAAGTGAAACCTGGCTAAATGAAAACTGTTGAAATGAAAATAGAAACTGTAAGCAACATATTTAGAAAGTATCAGAAGCAGATTTTATTTTTTTATTAAACACAAAGTGTTGTTTACAAGACAGATGTGCAGCAAATATGTTCACTTCTGTGTCCTGTTCTATTCTTTTGAGCTTTGTATTTGATTTGTGTGTGTGTGTGTGTGTGTGTTAGGGCTGCACAATTAATCAAATTTCTAATTGTGATTACAATTACAGATGCCACAATTACATAATCATTCAAAGCGGCAATTAATCGTTCAAAGTTATGTTATTCTGCACGCTTTAGATGTTTTTTTCTTTCTACATGTTATCTTAAGGGTTTTCCATTTTCTAGTTTTAGTATAACATTATAATACCGTTTATATTTGTACTTTTTTTTATAATTTAAAGAAGAAACTAATCCGAAGTATATTTGACATTTGAGGCTTAATACTATAGAAAAGCACTAAAGGTTTTTCAGTTAGTGTTTTCAGCTTGTTTATTTTCATATAAAAATGCGGCATGCAGTTGCATCAAACAATGGTATAACCATCATTCAATGTAAATTGTGATAATCATAATTAATAATCGCAATTACAATTTCAAGGGAATAATCGACAATTATGATTTTTGTCATAATCGTGCAGCCCTAGTGTGTGGAGTCGATTCTTGACTGCTCACTCGATTCATTATGCCATCAGTTCAGCAGATCTGCTGTTTTTGTATTTCAGATGATGGCTTGATCACTTTCTAAATCATGCAGTTCACTTCTCACACAGCCTGTAAAAGCACACTCTCCTGAAGCGGCTGATAGTGCTCGTCTGTGTTAATACCGCTCTCTTGTGTTTGCTGTAGGTGAGGCTGCTCTGAGAGGCGAGTCCAGAATGCCGGCCCTGTCCCTGTCCTCTGCAGTCAGCAATCACAGGACGGGCCCTCCTCCCATCAGCCCCAGCAAGAGGAAGCACAGCGGGGACCAAGCAGACGACAGCATTGACTGTAACAGCGAGCATGTGGCCAAGATGAGCCGGCTGTTTGCCGCACAGTTGTAAGTGGATCCGATTAACATCACGTGTCTGGTTTTGGATGCATCTGATGCACTGACAGGCACTCACAGCTTGTGTCGTCTCCAGCGAATCTTTGGCAGGCAGGTGCTTTTTAGAAAGCCTCGTACTCAGCCGTGCGGGCGGTGTTCCTGCAGAAAGAATGTGGGGAATGCTTGGGAATGTGCTGAAGAGCGAGGGCTGGAATTCCTGAGATTCTGGCAGTCGGAGCCGGAGCACATGGGCCATGCCCTCGTGGCAGAGCATTCCCTGCATTCCAGCCCCGGTATGAAGCACGGCGCTCAGTCGCAGGACACCAGATCTGCTGTTCAGCAAGGAAAAGTCACACTGGTGCGAGGCAGAGCAGCCCGGGCTAATTTATGACCCGCAGTTTGCTTGGTAAATTAGGACCAGTGCAGGAGCCAGTGTGAACAACAGAAGGGGCTTCTCAGCACAACAAGCTTGATTTGATCTGTGTTCAGGGCTTTGACATCAGTGTGCGCTCCTTTAACAGCACGGGCTGTTTTAAACTTTGAACGGATTTACTTTTGCAATGCTCTCGCTCTCAGATACATAAACACTATTTGATCCTCATCCTCATCTTGGCAACCCGTCAGAGCTTGTTGCCAGTTGAAAGGTTTAGCACTAGCAGGATCTGAACTGCTCTGCAGCAGATTGTAGTTTCATAACAGCACGTGCCCTTTTCACAACTTACACTCCGCTAGCACTTGTTTTGCACCATCTCTTCTGAGTTTACCAACACCAGATCCCCTTCATGCACCATTTTGCTAGTTGACGTACAGAATGTGCTTTAGCTCAGTAGTTTTTTTTAAATGCAATTTCTAAATGTTTGTTTAGTGCAAATGGATTGGATTGTGTGAGCAGTTGTATCGTTGAGTTCACACTTGTTTTTAGAATTACTGATAAACTATTAAATTACTAATCATTATAGACCTCAGCAGAAACAAACATGTAGAATATAATTGTTTACAATTAGAGTATAAATAAAAATTACTTTTACATTTTGGCATTTTCAAACATAAATACTAAAAAAAATGGTTAAAGCTGAAGCAGTGGTCACACAGAAGACATTGGTTTGTGTTGATGTTTTTTATACCGCATTTTATCTCTCTCTTTTTTTTAACCTTTAAAACTCTTAGTGCACACAGGCTTGGAGTTTCGGGAAAGTTTTTGCCAAATGTTTCCTTGTTTTTGAAGAGCAGGAGTACATTTACATTTGAACTCTGAGGACGGAGTTGTTGGTGTGCCTCTGTATTGCTCCAGGACATGTGATTTTCATCGGGTGGAGGTGAATGAGGCGCTCTTGACTGTTTTTGTTGGGAGTTTGCGGCTGTCACCGGACACCGCGGCTCAGGTTTCCATGAGGGTGTTTCTCTATAGAAGGGAATGAAGCAGTGGGGGCTGGGAAACCTCTCTTCCTGTGCCTCTCCTCACTATAATCTTCTGCTGTTGTTTTGTTGTTAGAAGTGCACAGAGACTGTTTACAGTTATGTTTCTTGTTAAGCTTGTTTTTGATCTGAAAGGAGTTTGTCCACATGTTAAGCTATTGTACGGTTTTATTCTGGTCGTCTTTGCCAGACTAAACGGTGATACAAGCCTCCTCCTAAGGCTAGAACAACTGGAAACTCAGGGAGACATTGTTGTGGAGTGGGCTACGTGTCAGGGTGGGGGCCATTTTCTGGTTTTCACTGCTGCCATGAAAACAAAGGGCCTCTTATCCGGTCAGCCCACTGCGTTCTGTCCCACCGGAGACGCCCCACTGTCGACGTGTACAGCAAAATAAGAGTCCCTCTTGTGTACTAAATGACTGATCTTTCTTTTAAAGTTTTGCAGATCAGAAATGCAACAGGCTTGATTCATGCGTTCACCTAGATTTCACCCAGCGTCAAGGGGTTTTATGAATGTGTTCCTGTAGAAAGTGTATTTCAGAGCGAACGATCGACGGCAGCTTGTGTTCCTGCTGGGAACTCGGGAGACTCCGTCTTTCTCATGCATCCGTTGCCAGCCAAACGGAGAGTCATACGCAGGCCGTGCCAGCGTGGTTAGGGTTTATAAAATAGTGTTTTTCTCCTAACTTTTATATATAAACACACACATGACTGGCTTATTGGTGTTTGGATTATAATTTGTCAAAGCAGTGAAGTCTGAAGTTAGCCAGGCGCTTTGAACCCATTACACACAGTGCTTATGGATCCAACTCTCAAACTGCCTTTTACCTTTTTGGCTGCTTGTTTTAAAACCTGAGCCAAAAATAAGCAACGTGCCAAAATGTTCTAGTTGCTTCAGTAACTACATTTAATATTTACAAATGGGAAGTTAATGAATTCATTAAGAAATATAAGTGTAACAGTAGTTAAACAGTATTGTGCTATTAATAAAGCTTGTTGGCTGATTTGTAATAAGAATGCTAGAAATATGGCTAATCGTGAACATTTCCAGAGAACGCACTGTTTGTATCCTGTGGTTCTGCCTTCCTCGCCTTGATTTCTCCCAGATGTTTCCTGTATCTTTGTGGGCGAGCTTCCAGTGACTTAAAGAAGAAATAAGAGAGACATCTTCCTGCCAGGATCTGTGGTGGAATCGTGAGGTTTTCCCGCACGGCTGTGAAATGCAATTATGAGAAAATGTCCCCGGTTTTATTGGCCTGCATCTGTGACTGAAGTGAGTCTAGCAGAGTTCACATCACTTCAGTGGAGTTTGGAGCAGACTTTTTGGAAGTAAGCGTAAAAGATAACCGTTGGCTTTTGGCATTTAAGGGGACATGCTAAAGTCATATAAAAGTGATGGAAGCGTTTGCTTCTGTTTTTCTATGTTTATTCCTGTATCGTACGTTTTGACTGTGTTCTGGGATGTTTGGATTGATGCGTGGCTTCATCAAAACACACGAAAGCTTCGTGATCTAATGGGAAAATGCCTTGTTCTCGGAGCAAGAGTCTTGAAAGCACTGGTGGATTATTGCCAGAGCATTTAGCTCACATCAGAGAGGAGCAGCAAGAACTGAAAGATCTCATCAAAGGGCCTCATTGCTGTTTCTTTTCAAAGGATCTTGGGTGAAGAGGCTTTCAGCAGGTTTTTCTGAATGTTATTGTGCTCCTCCTAGATATGACCTTACTGCTATTAATATGATGCCTAAACCATACACAACTAGTGTTGTCACGGTACCAAAATTTCAGTATTCAGTACCAATACCAGTGAAAATCCACGGTTCTCGGTACCAATTTCGGTACCAAAGCAAAACACAAAAACATGCTAATTGAACAACATTTTTCCGACTTGGTACCGAAATACCGGGTCTTTTGACAACACTATACACAACTGTGTCCTTGTATTGTGGTGTAGATGTGCATTCACGGCAGCAACATTTTGGCAATAGTGTGGTAGTGTATGAAGTAACATGAATGTAACATGGATTCCTATTTAAATGACTGGATTTTCTTGTGAAAATTTGATAAACGTAACCTTGTATAATTTGCTATAAATTGTTTTGTGGAGCATAAAGATATTTACAAGACAAGTCAAAAATTTAAGTGACCTGTTTTATTTTGAGTAGCTCAGCGTTTCTTTTCTCTCATGTAATAATGCAAAGCAGTGTTCCTGATAGCTGTGCACATTTACAGCAGCATTTCCATTGTTTGACACATTTCTAATGTCACATGGTGTAACCTTTCAGGTCAACAGTAGTGCTGTCAGCATGCTATCTCAACTTCTTGAGGACAATTAAGACACTGTACACGACGTATGTATTACAGTGAAAGCGGATCCCGCTGAGGAGGAAGGGGCTGTGAAGGAGTAGCTTCTGACAGTAAGACAGATTTCGCTCCACAGCTTTCCATTAGTTATTGTGAGGACAGTAATTTCCTGTAGACGTAGCAGTTTACTTGCAGATGCTTCACTCGCCAATTGCGTTGCCAAGTAACGGGCGATTTCAGGGATCGCAGCCCACACAACGGAGACCCGACAAATCTCCAGTGCTTGTCCTCCCCGAAGGTGGAGCACGGTCACCAAACTGAGGTTACGAATTCTGCGCTGAAAGCATTTCCTTCAAATACCTGATTAGAGCTCTCTTGTGTGCCCGGTGAAGGGTATTAAGTTCTCTTCCTGTGAAGCACAGATGAAGCCTTTTGAATAGTGCACTTGGCCCCTCGCTGGGCCTCCGCTCTGCTGGCAACAGGAGACCGATCGTTCCGGAAGGGTGGAATAGCGCTTCTGGGCTTTGCTGCATGTGTGTCTATTCTTTTAAGGGGGAAAAGAAAAACAGGAAAGGAGGTCGGTAGTGGGAAAGGGCCTTTTGTAGCGAGCCATCTGAGCTAATGCAGAGCTGGAGACGAGATTTGAAGAAGTAGAACAAAACTTGCTTTAAAACAGCCGAGATTATGGAGCAGCCGTAGCTACCGCACTAGGGCTGGGTGATTTTTCAGATTTTATCAATTAAAACGAATTTAATGATTTGCCACAATTTTATTTTTTATATAAATCGAGGAATGTTGATTTGGAATAGAAATATGACCAAATGTTACAATTAGTCACTTTGACGATATGCCAGTGATAACAGTAAAGAGAAAAGAATGATCCAGTCGCATGTCACGTGATTAACCGCTCATGTGTGAAGGACTATAAATCGTTAGGTGCCATTTGCACAGATTGTGCTTTTGTGTTGACAAAGATGCAACGTGGGCAGTGGAATAGGAAAAAATGGGAGTGAACTTCTTTTAACTCGAGCGCAGTGTTTTTAGACTGCCGTGTCATGCATGAGACGCGAGCGCAACAGTCAAACACGTCCATGTTTACATAGAAAAACAAAGCAAAAGCAGCGCAATCGAATAAAATACCTGTAAAGAACTACTTCTGTATGTCTGATATTTCATGTTTCCATCATGATGACAGACTGAAAGCTGCTGTTCATTGTTTTTACAGAACATTTATAGTTAATAGTCTACTGGTGTTATACCTACAGTCATTTTGATTTTGAATTACCTTGACTTTTATTATTTCTGAACATATATCTATAAGACAAGTTTGTACAATATGTAGTTGTAGTTTATGCATCTTTTCTGCAAAGATATTTAACAAGTGATTTGTTTAACATTTACATCATGTTGACAACTTCACGTGTGCTGCACTTGGAATTTAATTTTCTTTAACTAGAGCGTTAATAAAGAAAAAGTTGCTTGAATCATTTTGTAGTTATGTTTTCAAGTTGAGTAATTACAAATCGAGACTCGGTCAAACGTTCTGAAAAATAAAATCAAGATTTATTATTATTATTTTTTTTTACCATATCGCCCAGCCCTACTGCGCACTAAACAAACGCTTGAATGTAAGCGATGGCGACTCTGTCCAGTCCGCTCTTATCGAGTCATCGACTGCTCGCGGGAGGTGTGCGCTCTTGCCAGGCCCGCTGAATGCAGCAATAATAGCTCTGCTTGTTTGTGCCGCTGGACAGGGGCCTCAGTACAATCCCTCCTTTGTTTGTCTTGCAGAGGCAAGTCTGCCAGTGGGGACTACCGCAAGGACCCCCGGGATCGCAGCCGCAGCCCCATAGAGCGCATCGGCGCCTCCCCGATGAGTCTCGTTGGTGGTCACCTGTATGCCCACATGCCCAGCCTGGCCATGGACCAGCCTCTCGCACTGACCAAAAACATGGACGCCACCCGCACTGTCACCATCTCGCCCACTGTCAGCCCCGTCGAGCGCCAACAGGTAACTCCAGCACTGCCATCATTTGCTCAGCCTCGCGTCGTTTTAAACTTGCATGACTTGTGACTTTCTTATGCAGAACACAAAAAAATATGTTGAATAATGCTGTTTTTTGGCCACTTGTATAATGGAAGTCAATGGGAACGGAACTGTTTGGTCACCAACATTCTTCAAAACGTCTTTTTTTTTTTTATGCTCCACAGAAGAAAAAAAAAATCAGTCAACATGAGTCAACAAACATGAGGCTGAGTAAATAATTTCATTTTTAGGTAAACTCTCCCTTTAAAAGAAGCAGAAAGCTTTGTCCCTTTTTTAAAAATTTGAATATATGCTAAAGTATATTTGGCTTTGTCTTGGTATTGATGTTTAGAATCTTTGTTACTCATCAAAATGTGTATAAAAAGAGTTTTGCGTTGGTATGAATTAGGGCTGCACGATAAATCGCATGCGATATTTAACGCGCATCTTATCAGTAAAGCCGGTTCTGTAATCAGC
>NW_015544236.1:36449-36949 GCF_001515605.1 Sinocyclocheilus anshuiensis
CATTAAATATCGCATGCGATTTATCGTGCAGCCCTAATATGAGTCCGAACTCTTGCTGGGCGAAAACTGCCCTGAAACCATGTTGAGCTACATTTCAGTTTCCAAGAAAAAATCAGCTATCCACTGACGAGAACAGAAGACTTTATTAATTCAGCTCATGAACAGCAGGTCTCTACAGTGTAGAGGAATCTAAAAGCCCCTTTTTTTATTTTAGTACTTCTTGTGTTTGTTTGTTTGTTTGTTTGTTTGTTTGGACACTTGCTCTGCTGCTCATCTCATACGTGTGTGTGTGTGTGTGTGTGTGTGCAGAATCGTCCCTCTGTGATCACATGTGCCCCAGCGAACAACCGTAACTGTAACCTCACTAACCTCACCGTGTCTCACAACGGCTGCTCACCCAACCTGACTTCAAGCTACCGCAGAGCCTCCAACTGTAAGTACAAACAACGTGACCGGGTCAGAGCTGGCACTGTCCATGGATGGGCTACAAAATTATGTCA
>NW_015544236.1:38195-41377 GCF_001515605.1 Sinocyclocheilus anshuiensis
TGTGTGTGCAGAATCGTCCCTCTGTGATCACATGTGCCCCAGCGAACAACCGTAACTGTAACCTCACCCACTGCACCGTCTCTCACAACGGCTGCTCACCCAGCCTGACTTCAAGCTACCGCAGAGCCTCCAACTGTAAGTACAAACTGCCCTCACTGTCCATGGATGGGCTACAAATTGATGTCCAATGACTTTTTTTCCTTAATGAATTCACTTAATAAAGATTCTCTGCGGAGGGAACTATTAGATGTTCAGTAAACGTGAAATGTTGCACATTTTGTGTGTAATCATATTGCCAGTAGAAGAAATGGAGCAGTTGTGACATGCAGGAAGTGACATCGTTCAGACCATTTCTAGAGTATGGTCTAATTTTTTAGGTTTTATAATTGAACTGTAATGTTGACAGCATTAGTCAAGATTAAACACCTCAATATCAAGGTTTTAAATCAAGTTTCGTAACTTGAATTAAGGACCATAAGATCTTTTTAGTAGGGATGTAACAGTTCACGATGCTTGTTTCACAATATGATTTTCTCACATTTAAAAAAAAAAATTAGAATTGACAAATTATAAATGAAAAGGTGTCCTTTTATTGTTGCTTAGACAAACAGCGTTGTAAACAAAGCAAGCCCTGCCTTATGAACACTAATATGCATTATACAGAGGCAAGATGAAAATATAATCTAAGCTTTTCTGAAAACAATCAGTTCCCCTCAGAGATTCATTCATATAAAGTTGTATCACGATTAATTTAACATCTCAACTGATTTGAATCATCACATATCTATATTGATTTTCAACCGGCTCAGGGTGCATTGCTACATCCCTACTCTTCATTTGTAAGAAATACATTTGTCCACACTTTTTTATTAATGATTTTTTTTTACTTAGTTCTAAGTTCTCAAACATAACACAAATTTCAAATAAGAAATGTTAGTCAAACTATGAAAAATTCAAATTTTGTACATTTTAAGAAAGTTGCATTATCCATCTGCTACATGTATGAAGAATGCATCAGTACTAGAAGATTTTCTGCTAGGCTTTCTGCTAATTTTAATGGTTTCAATATAGAAAATATATGTTTCTAGAGACAAGATATCAGATTTACAATGAAAGGATTCATTGATGCTTTCCAGTTCTGTAGGTTGACTTTGTACAGAGCTAACTTAAGTAGGTATAGAAAGCATATTAAACAAATGTTGTCCCTTCTTGAATCAATCATAATGAGTTACAAATTGTGTTTGGCTCTCAAAGTGTACTGAAACTTTATGAAATCAGATTTTCCTGATCTAGCTAGGGAGATGAGATGTCTGGACTCTTCCTGCAGGTGTTAGTGTTAGTATTACACACACATACAAGCGGTCCAGTTTTCTGATAAGTCGTTAGATTTCACATTGTAATGCATGCAGTGCTGGGCAAACACCCCAGATTCTGCTGGAGGTCTTGTCTGTGATTTACAAAGCACTAAGCGGTGTTTCTGTGTCCCTCAGCGAACACGGCCTGCGACCCTGTCATCGAGGAGCATTTCCGCCGCAGCCTGGGCAAGAACTACAAGGAGCCCGAGCCGGTCACAAACTCGGTGTCCATCACCGGCTCGGTGGATGACCACTTCACCAAGGCACTGGGAGAGACGTGGCTGCAGATCAAGGCCAAGGGCAGCTCCTCGGCGAGCCCAGACTCCTCCACCAATGGCCACATGGTCAACCACAATCACTCCCCTTCCCTCGTGTCTTGAGAAGTGGACCGGCGAACCCCATCCCGCCGCTTCTCTCTCAAAGCATGCATGTTTTAGCAGAGCTGACGCATAGCTATGTACATAAAAGAACGCAAGACAAGGAGGTGCTCCTTTAACTTTCACTTGTGCTTTTGACTCATTTTCTTTTGTAAGTATGCTAGTATACTTTAACTTGGCTGTTGCGTTATGGGATGCCCATACCTGTTTTTTTTTTTTTTTTTTTGGAGAAGTGGACCGGCGAACCCCATCCCGCCGCTTCTCTCTCAAAGCATGCATGTTTTAGCAGAGCTGACGCATAGCTATGTACATAAAAGAACGCAAGACAAGGAGGTGCTCCTTTAACTTTCACTTGTGCTTTTGACTCATTTTCTTTTGTAAGTATGCTAGTATACTTTAACTTGGCTGTTGCGTTATGGGATGCCCATACCTGTTTTTTTTTTTTTTTTTGAGTTAAAGATCAGCCAGACACTATCGAACCATCCGCCTCAGATACCAAAGAAACCGCTGATGCAAACCTTTCACCCAGAAGCCATTGTTCCATCGCACTCTGTCAATCTTTCTCGCTCTCTCCCGGTTGTGTCCTGAATCTGTTCTTGTATACTTGAAGCGGAAGGCCTGGACTGATCTTGCACTGTAGATGGACTGATGTGAGTGTAGCGTCGATGGGATGTTCAGAAGATGTTTGGCAGGTGCTGCGGTTCACGTGGCTTTCGCAGGAAACCTTGGTCAGGGGAGGGAACCCGTTTTCAGTCGCTTGGGCTCTGGCTTCTCTACGGCGCTGACACAACTGGACTGCGGCAGATGTGGGCATTCTTCTCGTTTCAGATGGGTCTTTCCCAGGCACTGTGGTTTCAGTAGAGTAGACTAAAGGTTTAAGGGTAAGCTAGTGCTTATAAGTGCATGTTTTAAAAATAGCTGGTATCTATTATTGTGTAGACATTGCAATCGTAATACTTCTAGCCTTTTCTTCAGATTTGATTTTATTTTTGTCAGTAACAGTCCTAGATAAACTTACTGCTGGTACAGTTGTACTCCATATTATTATTTTCTATTCAATATTCATTGTGGTAGCTGCCAGATACAGAAGAGAAATCAGCCTCCGGACAGGCCATCTATATATTAACGGTTGGTTTTGTATGTTGTTATTAATCGGTGGTACAGGATGCTGTCGCTTTGCATGACTGAAAAAAGAGCATTCGCAGCTATTGACAGGTCAACTGTAGCGTTGACAATCTGCCGGAAACGTCGAGCTAGTTTCGTGTGCGTTTGTTATTCTTCATCCTCTCCTAATTCTGCGCTGGGCTGTCGAAGCGGTCGGCCTGTACCGAATCACACACATTCCTCCGATAGGGAACGGCGTGCAGGTCTTGTGTTCAGTGTAGCTACTCACTAGAGCCTGCAGATACAGGAGACGCTCCAGCTCGTCCTTACATTCCATCAGCCCTGG
>NW_015544236.1:44115-60812 GCF_001515605.1 Sinocyclocheilus anshuiensis
CACACACACACACACACACTCACTCACTAACTACCGTTTTACTGGGTAGGACACTTTCTCACTTTCTGCTTGTGACCCACGTTACCCTACACGCTGTAGGTAAATCACTTAAAAACAAAGTTTTTATATAGGAAACTATAAGACCATCATTACGCTGTGCGTAACGAATGTACAGAGAAAAAATCGTAGGTATTTTTTGAGGAACAATTCATTTGTTAATGATATGTAGCTATTTAATTTTTCCCTTGTCCTTTATTGTAATCATGCTTTTTTTTTTTTTTTTTTTGGGAAAAAAGTTTCTTATTTTTGTCAGTAACAGTCCTAGATAAACTTACTGCTGGTACAGTTGTACTCCATATTATTATTTTCTATTCAATATTCATTGTGGTAGCTGCCAGATACAGAAGAGAAATCAGCCTCCGGACAGGCCATCTATATATTAACGGTTGGTTTTGTATGTTGTTATTAATCGGTGGTACAGGATGCTGTCGCTTTGCATGACTGAAAAAAGAGCATTCGCAGCTATTGACAGGTCAACTGTAGCGTTGACAATCTGCCGGAAACGTCGAGCTAGTTTCGTGTGCGTTTGTTATTCTTCATCCTCTCCTAATTCTGCGCTGGGCTGTCGAAGCGGTCGGCCTGTACCGAATCACACACATTCCTCCGATAGGGAACGGCGTGCAGGTCTTGTGTTCAGTGTAGCTACTCACTAGAGCCTGCAGATACAGGAGACGCTCCAGCTCGTCCTTACATTCCATCAGCCCTGGATTCTGTAGGTTTTGTCTAAGTTTAAAGTGCAGGAACACCGTAATTCTATGAAAACACTGCGTTAGTGTAACAGCCACTTGTGTATTATTTCTGAAGGCTACTGAGTCTCGACACACTTCTGAACGGAGGCTTTCGACTGTCTCTGGAGACAATTGAACAAACAGACTCGAGTCCCAGCGACTTACTGCACTCCAGTACCGTCGCTCGAGAGTCGAGCAACGAGATTTTCTATTTGATGTGCGCTTCCAGGAGAACGACGACACAAACCAACGTTTAAAACACTTCTCGCTGCACCTCGAGTGTACTTAATGATTTGTAAAGCTGTATTATACCCTCATTTCTTGGCCTTGTTTCTTCTTGGAATAAAACAAACTTTTGGCAGGCCATTGTTTTGTACTTTTAAGTAGCCTCAATGAACAATAAAGTGCTCTTAAACCACAGCCGTGACTTATGATTCATCCGTTGTGAAAACTGATTGCATTTGGGGAAAAAATTAAATGCTTTAGTTACTGTAATTCCACTAGAGCTAACTGCAATTTGTGAACAATGAAATGATTTCACTGCTCTATCATCACTGAGCACGTGTCAGGAAACGTAGTCTTTCATCTGGCCTCATTTTCCCATGACCTACAACACAGACGGAGACCAGGAGCATCACAGAGAAAGAGCTCGAGTGCTAACCTTGTGATTACAACTCACTGACCTAAGTGACCAAAAGCAAGCAAATATGACAGGACATTTCATAATGGATTATGTGAATAGATTTCATGTTTATTATGAGCACAAATGGCGAATTTCAGAATGCCACATTTCTAGAGTTACAGTGCAGTGGTGCGAGGACGGAGAGTTCACTGCTCTTCTGTTCAGGTGTGTTAGCATTGGCATTGAACTCAGGGAAGGTCCAGACCCCTGCCATAAACAATCTAATACACTTTTAATGAACATTAGGCCAGTTTAAAAAAAAAAAGAGCCTGAAGATAGGATCTTAGTCAGCACAGATGCCATATTTAACGGCCCTTGGAAATCATGGCTGATGAAATGCCTTCCCAAAAACTGTCCAGTGGACAAAAACTATGGGCATGGAGATCTGAAAACATGATTTGGAAAGAAAGTTCACCCCAAAATGAAAAATCTTGTCATTTACTCTCTCACATTGTTTTAAACAAGATATTCTGAAGAATGTTGGTAACCAAACGGTTGACGGTAGCCATTGTCTTCCATAGTATTTTTTCCAAAATATAGAGGTCAATGGCTACCGTCAGCTGAATGGTTACCAAGTCTTCAGATGAACCAAGTCTGGGTTTTTTTAACAATATGAGGGTGCGTAAATGACATTTTTAAGACCGCTCAACGCTGGACTCGATGTCTAGACCAGAGCAGATCTCTGGTGTCTATCCCGACTCTGACAGCTATAATGTGATTTCATGTGAATGGTTAAATATTTCAACAAGTATATGATGAAGGGTCATTGTGCAGTGAGGTCACTGTCTGAGAAACCAATATAAGAGCACACACGAGCTAGTTACAGGAGCTTCATTCTGCGTCTCCAGCGGTTTCTTCAGATGCTCTCGTCGTCGCTCATGTCCCAGATCTGCAGGACAGAAGAACAAGAGATTAGAAAGCTGTTCAAACAAGAGCTGGCAGAAGTGTGAAACTGCAGCATTATCATCTGATGACGGTTCATCTCAACATGCAAAACTCTTCTCAATCGCTAATCCTGCACACAACACGCATGGTTGAAGACAACTCCCGAGACTGGAGATAAGCGTCCTTTGAAGACAAAGAGGCCAGACGCGAGTGTGTGAGTGTGAGTTTGGATGACGGAGGCACACCTGGCTGTCAAAAGCTCTGTCATTGACATGCTAATAAAAGCCGAACAAAAAACAACTTCAGCGGCCTTTTCACTGAAGTCTGCGCCAAGTCAAAAAAACACCCCAGAGACATAAGAGAGAGCTGAAGTGAAGAGTAAGACCCTCGGATAATTCACTTCACACAAACACACAGCAGCTCCTCATGGATCATTCATATAAAACCTTGCAGTGTAAGCCAGATCAGTCTCTGTGTGGTTATCATCAAAGTTCATCAAGAATCTCGCCCACAGGCAAAACACAGTCTTGTGTAACATTTCTGAGAAAACCCGTAGATGCAGAAATGTAATATCAAATCCAAAAATCACTTCTGACTGAGATGAACTAGTAGCAGAAAAACTTTTTACAATTATTTTTGTATTTGCATGATTTGTAAACTAATACTGCTACAATATATGCATGAAGCAACATAACATGTTTCAGAGAAAACGTCACGTTTTAGACATTACACTTTAAAACTGCCACGAAACATGCAATGTAATTTTTGCATAAATTATGATTTTTTTATATATTTTCTCCAGTTGCAGGTTTAATAAAGTGCATTAATATAATTGTGTTGTGTGCTGCGCTGTTAAAATGCATATAAAAAAAATATTTTAATAGATCAAAATAATTATCCAGTTAAATTAATTTGATATAGAAAATAAAGTTTGAAAACAACCAGCTTTTGTCAACTGCATCAGAAAAAAAAGAAAAGTGCAGCAGCGGTTCAGAGCTGAAATTACATGAATCCTCTTAATAACAGTGTAGCGCATGCATCATTCAATTACTCCAGCGCTGCAGTCGCCTCACGAGCGTGTGACCGCATGTCATGCATGCTACACACATCAACATATACATATACACACACACACAGCATGTGTGTGAGAGAGAGGCAGATCAACACTATAAAGAATATTCTGCCAAACTAACACTCAGTCCCACAGGAGATTGTGTCTGTCTTCATGAAGCACAGCGCTCTGTGCCAGTCTTTCATTCTGAAGTAATTACTGAGAGAACAGCAGAGCGAAGATGTAAACACAGCAGAAGATTTCTCACTCACATGAACCTGACGACAGCACGGAGTTATTATTAAAGCTGTCGTTACATAACATCAGCGCAGGCCTTCAGCATCTCAGCGCACACGATTCACACAATCACAAGACATCTGTGCACTTAAAGAGCTACCATTAAAACAATGACAGGAACAAATAAACTGAAATCATACGAGATATCCTGTTGTTAAAGTAACATTTTAAAAATTACTCTTAGATCAATTTATAACCGTTATAACTTTTTTTTTTATAAATGATTTCTAAACACAAATCTACTTTCTCAACTAAATTCATAAATGTGCAGGTGACATTATATCATTTTATTAAGTCAGTGCCCTGCATTTGTAACGTGCTTAACTCAAAAACTATTTTAAACATATTGCTCTTTTTTCTGTAATTATGAATGCAGTTTTTATGATCTTGTAGATAATTGAGTGAATATATAAATATTCTAAATAGTAATAATAATATAATAATAATCATGCACTTTACAAATTAATTTGTAACCAGCGTTTGTTTAGAGCTGTTTAAACGCTGCTTGATCTGTGCAGATTTCTCTCCTGATTCAGACCAGAACACTTTCTCACTGGAGGAAGCGTTATTATGGATTATGGACTCTATGTATTTTAGTTAAAAACGTCTTAATGCTGGATTAGTTTCAGCTTTTGTCTTCTCCAGATGTTAACTGATGGACTGGAGTGCTGTGGATTACTTGTGGATTATTGTGATGTTTTTATCAGATGTTTGGACTCTCATTCTGACGGCACCCATTCACTGCAGAGCATCCATTGCTGAGACACTGATGCAGTGCTACATTTCTACAAACCTGATGAAGAAACAAACTCATCCTGATCTGGGATGGCCTGAGGGTTTATCACTGTATCACAACTGACCATCTGTCCCAGCAGCTCGGAGTGTGAAACGCTACAGTGCTCAGTTTACTGTGGTTGAACACGACAAAATCATGTTTCAGATCACAAAACAAACTCTAACCAACACTAGAGTTCACACGGAAACCATCTTATTTCATTCAGTCTTGGGAGTAAGTATGTCTCTGCAGCTTTGTATCTTAACTGGGTTGATTCTATTCATTTGCAGACTTCATGTGTCTCGGTTCGAGTCGATGGGTTTGCGTGGCCAAAGCAGCTCATCTGCAACACATGCAAACGTGATATTCACTAAAGTCAGGATGAGCATTCTCAACAGAGCACTGCACATCACACAGCTTAACTATAACAGTAACGCTTTAGTTTGAGGAGCAGGAGGAGGAACGTGTCTGGTCAGGTTTAACACACACAGCTGTGTGGATGCGGGACACGGACGAATGCATTCGGGGAAATTCAGGATATGGAAAGTCTTTAAAATGACTGATATCGAGTGTTTCATGAGATCTTAGTGATGTTACAATGTCTCATATGAGTCCTCAAGTACATAAACTGGACTTGTCTAGAGGACTAGTTGAATTTTTTGCATTTTTATGATAAAGTTTTGTTGCCTTGTGTCCTTTTTGAAGCTTCAATGCTCATTCAAGCTGAATAGAAAAGAGCAACCGGTACATGATTCAAAACTCCTTTTGTGCTCCAAAGAAATTGATGCAGGTCTGAACAACCAATGGATCAGCATCAAATCATTTCATCACCCTGCTACTTTTACAGCTTAAAGACATGATTTATGTCATTTCTATAAATTTAAAGGGGGATATGTAATATATATCACATAAAAAAACAAAATAAAATAATATAAATGTATTAAATAAATTGTTTAATATAATAAATCATGAGCAATGAACAACATTTTAACAGCATTGTTTTTTGTTTTTAAATTCAGGTTAATTTTGATTTATAAATATACTAGTAAATAAAGTAAAAATACGATATAGTATTGTTGATGGTTTGTTATATTGTTCATTGTTAGCCACTCACCCACAGTTTCACAGACAAAGCTTAAGCCTAGTACCAGACTAAAATGCACGTCTAAGCTTAAGTCGGAGTCAGTTTTAGTTTTTAATTCTACTTTAGTAATTTTAGTGCTTCAACTTAAACTTACTTCAGGTAGTTGCCAAAGCAACATTTCTAAATTTATAATAAGTAATAAGTTTTTTTTTCATTTACATTTACATTTAGCCAATTACATAAGTCATTTAAGTTTTTCATTTAGTATGTTGTTTTATATTTCAGCTTCATTTTAATTAACAAAAATGTTTTATCAGTTTTAGTTAACATTAATAAACCTGCTTTGAATGAAATAAACATTAACTGAAATAAAATAAATAATTACAAAACTTTTGCTACTTACCAATTCAATATTTCTTGTTTTTGTAAGTTGAAGTATTAAAATAACTATAACTAAATCAAGCTCTCTCTCTCTCTCTCTCTATATATATATATATATATATATACATACAAATAAAAAATGTGTTTGTAACATTTGTATAAAAAAAATACTGCAGTGAACTACAATTAGTGTAAAAACTGAGAAACTGGATTAAGATGCACCATGCTGCAGAAAGGCACCAAATAATGCCACTTTCTGTTCACTTAACACTAGTTATTTCCATACTGTGTTCATGTACGGCAATAGTTTCTCCAGCATACAGCACAGTCTCTCAGAGCGACATGGCAGAGAGCGAGTGTGTGGTCTGTATGTTTGGGTTCAGGAACACTGGCTGACGTGGAAGGGGAAGTTTAGTGCGCTGCTTGGAGCACAGAGTCTGGGTTTTTCCCTCTTCACGTCTCTAAACTCCTCCTCTGGCCGTCCTCCAAACTCACTTCCACACACAGCTCCACACTCGCTCCCTCCAGACCATGAGTCACCGCTTCAGCCCAAAACACACACACACAGACACACGCGCTCACACACAGACACACAGACACACACGCACACACGCACGCTCAATCACACACAGACACACACACACACAGACACACGCGCTCACACACAGACACACACACACACAGACACACGCGCTCACACACAGACACACACACACACAGACACACGCGCTCACACACAGACACACACACACACAGACACACGCGCTCACACACAGACACACACACACACAGACACACGCGCTCACACACAGACACACACACACACAGACACACGCGCTCACACACAGACACACACACACACAGACACACGCGCTCACACACAGACACACACACACACAGACACACGCGCTCACACACAGACACACACACACACAGACACACGCGCTCACACACAGACACACACACACACAGACACACGCGCTCACACACAGACACACACACACACAGACACACGCGCTCACACACAGACACACACACACACAGACACACGCGCTCACACACAGACACACACACACACAGACACACGCGCTCACACACAGACACACACACACACAGACACACGCGCTCACACACAGACACACACACACACAGACACACGCGCTCACACACAGACACACACACACACACACACACAGACGCACACAGCCAGTGTAGAAACTCTGCACATTTCTACTGTAAACACACTCATACTGTACTGTACAGATCAAGGAGGCATGGTGAATATGGTGAGAGTGTTTCTCGCGCTCTTCTTTCTCTCCGCGTGGCACAGATTGACAGAATCGGCAGCGAGTGAAGCGCAGCGGCGGGTGTGTAGCAGCTGTGGTTTGTTGTTGCTGGGGACGGATGGATGGAGGCCCCGCTCCACTGCGCTCATCCTGGCTCCGTCTCTCTCTGTGACACACTTCCTGCCCCACAGATCCAGGGAAAGGCCATTTTAGGGTCCCGCTCCTTCCGGACTGAGCTTTCTTCCCACCGCAGTGAAAAAAAAAAAAAGAGTTCTGTTCCTTGCAGCGATGCAGAATGTCGATTCGAAGGAGACATTCGTCCACAAACTGTCATTACTTACGCAAGTAATATGCTCATATCTTTAACACGAGCACAAACATCACAAAATGAGTCAAAGTGAACGAGAAACCTGGAATAGAGCTGCATGATTTGGAGAAATAATGTAACACTCCCAGTAGTATGCTGCGGAGGCCACACAAATAAAAGAGGGAATCAACCGTTCCCAATAAGAAAGGGACCCAAAAAACAAGACAAGCAACAACAGAAGCGTAGTATACGTCCAGAGTTGGGTAGATTACTTACAAATTGTAATATGTTACTGATTCCAAATTACATGACAAAAATTGTAGTTAGTAACGTAATCCCTTACATTACACATTTTAGGTAATGTAATCAGACTACTTTTAGATTACTTTTGACTATCTCTTTTATTGCATCGATTTAATAGGATAATTCTGTCAGGACCACTATCGTCAAAGATGCCAAGCCTAGCATGGATGAGATCAGGGAGAGCAGCGATAACCCCCCAGGGTAAACAGAACAGAACCAACATAAATGTATTGCAGATATCATTAAAGTTCAATAATTTTATGCACACATTTTAGAATTAGTCTGATTCAAAGGAGAATCAGAAGGCTGAATCCTGACTGACAGAGGAGGAGCTGGGGATGGAGGAGGGTAATTAGCTATTGAGTAATGCGAAAACCACTGATAATACTGAGGGACCTTATATATGAGGTCCTTATATACCTTAAGCACGAGGTGTGTTGCGTGCTTATTCTAACAATTCAATTCCAATGATACTCACAAATCAAAAAAAGTTATCAGACAAAGTTCATATGTAAAACTCCACATGCAAGGCGGCAGAATGTCCCAACAACAGTTCAGTCCATAAGCCAGCCACCTATATAGTAAAATTACTTGTTATGATCACATGGAAGTCCATGAGGCAAAGTAACACGCCAAATCTCGCGAGACAGAGCTCATCTGGGGCAAACACACACACATATGGAGGCAACAAAACAGAAAACAGATTAGAATAAATGCAAATGCATGTTTAAGTGACTCAAACTCAGAGATGCAGAGATCAAGCAGCATTTACTATCAGCTGGGATGCTGAAAAAATGCAGCACATATATAAATTAGGGCTGTGCGATATTGAAGAAAAATGCGATAACTCATTAAATAATGTGATATTCGATATGTGATACAATAATGCTTAAAGTGCCACATGCTCAGATGAAACAGTTTTACTCAGCTGTTGCTGAGTCAGTTCTGTGAACTTCTATAACTATCTTGTGTCATAAACTCTATATATGGTTATTTGTATGTATGTATGTACCAAGAGCTCGTGTAAAACCACAACAAATTCCTTGTGTTTGCGCACACTTAAGTGGTGAATAAAGCTCATTCTGATTCTGATTCTAATAAGAAAGCACCCCTACAACAACTTCTGAAAGTGAACGGTAGTGTTTTACTCGAGCATTACATAAAAATGTAATTTTAACATTAGTGTAATCATTTTAACATGAGTTTAGGAACTGAATAATAAAAAGGAAAAATACAACACTGCTTAGTATTTACTCTATGAATTCAATATGCACTGATTCTTATTTAAGCTATAAAAGTTATTTAGGTAAGAGCAGTGAGTTATTTTCTCTTTGTCTTTTGTTCATGGCCTCAAATATTGCAAGCTGTAGCGATATGCATATTGCGATATGTACATTTGCGATATTTCGATAATTTCTGTATATTGTACAGCCCTAATATAAATTGTGAAAACTTTCAACGCTTTGTAGCGTGCATGTGTCGAGTGCTTTAAAGGATACTTTAAAAGGCTCTGTGTTTGGCTGTATGTAACATTCACACCAAAACGGAAGTGCACTTAATCATCGTTAAGCAATGGATTCTTGATGAGAGCAAACATTACAGATGAGTTCCAGTGCATGAGTCCTGATGATGATCGGGTCAGTCTGGCACTTGTCTCCGCAGGACGAGGCAGGTGTGTTTCAGGTGTCATATCCGGAGGAGCTGCAGGTCTGAACACGCACACTTCACATACGTCCACACATGCCGGTTTGGCAGGTGGAGCCGAGCTTATCGCAGCATCTGAGAGGAGCGCCGAGATACAGCAGAGCTTCATCAGATGAGGAAAACAGAAAGCCTGCAAGCGCAAACCTGCCCCGCTTAATTACCAGTGTGACGAGCAGCCACTCCAGTGTGGTCAGACACACACTCACTCACTCACTCACTCACTCACTCACCTTAAAGCCAACATCTGAGAAAAGAGCTTTTAATGAGAAAGACTGGAAGGCTTTCAAAGATGAGTGCAAATCATTTGAAACCAAAGAGGAGCTTTTTGGAGAATCTGAGCCCAGATCAAACACAGCTCTCGTTCCAGAGCCGCAGAAACAGAGGTGACATCTTTATCATCTCTGTGCACGGGTTTGATGTACGTTCATCCAGATGAACACGATCTGAGCTTCTGACGTCAAATGATTTAACCAGCTACTTTAATTATTCACAATACTATAGACTCTACTATAGACAACCTCCCTTTTTCAACATCAACAACAAAAGCGTTTTAATGCTGCTTATGTACTCATATTTACACAAAAATTGCACAATGTAAATAGCCTATAAATTAAAAAACAAGAATTCAATTTTAATCTGCTGTAAAATCTGCATTCGCAATCACACCAAATTCCCAATCACATGGATTACTACAGAAACATCTGCAGTAACATTTCTACAACTGACAGCTGAAGTACTTTTCATCTAACGAGTAATGGGACATCTATTGAACTTATAACTTCTTGTCAAGGAAACTAAAGGCTTGCAGTGCAAGGAGCGACACAACTCATTCTTTCACCTTTATGTTTGATTTTTGAAGCCACTGAATGATAAGGGGACTGTTTGCCTGCAAATATATTACAATAATAGGCAAATACTTTAAATCCAGCAGCTGCAATGAGATGCACATTTGACTCAAACACAGTGATCATCAGCAGCATAAGCCGGTAAAAAGTAAAACAGTGATAATTTTTTAATAATAGTCAGCACATATTGTTCTTAAACGGCACTGCATGCTGGTGCAACGTAAAATTGCTGGTCACACTTTATTTTAAAGTCCAGTTCTCAATATTGACTAATAACTAAGACTTTTGCCTCAATACACTCCTAATTTGCTGCTTGTTAATAGTTAGTAAGGTAGTTGTTAAGTTCAGGTATTGGGTAGGATTATGATGTAGAATATGGTCATGCAGAATATGTGCTTTTTAGTACTAATAAACAGCCAATAATGTTAATAACAGGCATGCTAATAAGCAACTAGTTAATAGTGAGAATTGGTCCCTAAACTAAAGTTACCAAATTGTTTGTTCTGATGACTTATTTTTGGAAAGCTGGGACAGTATTTGCACAAGTTTTGAACAAAAGTAAAGTATCTACTACAAGTAAGATACAAAACAACTTCTGTTAGAAACATGTTTAGAGTGTTCTTGTTCAGTTTGCACAATAATCGACTAAAAATCTTACTTTAAACTGCTTTTTACTTTGTTTTCCAGTGATGTAAAGGTCTCTACACTGTTTAATACTCAGTGTTCAGTGGTTTGATGACACGACTGACACTATGAGCATCAGCAATAATGAGGCTTGCCTTAGCAAACACCACTAATTACTGTGTGCACTAGCTAAAGGCCAAACCACACCACTGCAAAATTACAGATTTCATACGAGCAATCATTGGTAGATGGCATATATTCTTCATTTTAAACATTACGTGGGCTGACAACAATCTGTAATATGAGGTTTACGATGACAACTCACAATAGGTGGAGATAATTAAACCGTCATGGTTTAAAACTGTTACCTTTATCTGCAACTAGCCTAAAAAACAGAAGGAAAATCCAAACATGGAGATGATCCTATCTCTCGCTCCCATGCGAGGTTTGAAGATAAGGGCCGGTGATGTGGCCCCTAAAGGGCCCGAGAGGAGATTACAGCGCTGTTGGACAGTGCCAGGATCAGTCGTGCTCCATCTGGAGCCGCGAGAACAGATAGAACAGCCAACATATATCCAACGCTTTCTCCCAGCCACAACACTGTGGATCAACAGCCACGAGCCGTAATCCCAGCCATCCCCGCTTCGTTTCTACAGCGCACAAGATTGATCCCAGCTCAAACAATGTGTAAAAAACTCCTGGTGCACCTGTAACAACAGCTCTCCAGAACAGATCACGAGGATAAAGAAGCCCTGCAGGACAGTGCTCCTGGTGAGAGAGTCGCATTTAACACTTTAAAGTGCACGGATACTTTGGTCATGAAACTTTTTATCTTAAAAAATTAGATACATTATCAATGTATACTCAAAATAATAAACTCAAAAGTTTGGTGTCAATTTCTTAATGTTTTTGAAAGAAGTGTCTTCTGCTCACCAAGGCTGCATTTATTTAATCAAAAATACAGTACAAATTTTGAAATATTATTATCATTTAAAACCGCTGTTTTCTATGTGAATATCTGTTAAACTGTCATTTATTCCTGTGATCAAAGCTGTATTTTCAGCATCATTACTCCAGTCTTCAGTGTCACATGATCTTCAGAAATCATTCTAATATGCTGATTTGCTGCTCAAGAAACATTTCTGATTATCATCAATGTTGAAAACAGTTGTGCTGCACAATATTTTTTGTGGAAACCGTGATACAATTTATTTTTCAGGATTCACAGATGAACAGAAATTTCAAAAGAACAGCATTTACTTAGATAAATTATTGGTAACATTTTAAATGTTTTTATTGTCAAATTGTCAATTGTTGTGTTGATCAATTTAATGTGTCTCTGCGGAATAATTTCTTAAAAAAAAAAAAAAAGTACTGACCCCAAACACGTCAAGATATGTCTTTGTGTTGCTTAATCCAACAGATATTAACACAAAATTAATGCTATGAAAAATAAATATGAATATTCCATATATTTCTTGACAGAAAAAGTTTTGAAATTCTTATTCTTTAATGCTGGAGTTCCTAGCCATTCAGTGAGTCACTTTAGTAGTGAGTTTGATTTGAATCACATTAGTGCTTAGTGAGTATCAATTTTGGCCCCAGTTGACCAATCCTGGTTATACAGGACAGAAGAGAAACAAATTAACTGTTAAAAGTAACTACTGGAATACTGCTGTATGTTCTGTAATTGAAGATAAAACGTCTTTGTTTGCTTTGGGCAGTAACTGGTTAGCATGTTGTTTCTGTTATGAGTTGTGTGTATGTCATGATGCAACAGGCTAATTTCTGCTGAAGAGCTGCTGGCACATCTGCAGATTAAATGTAGCTGGTGCTGAAGGTGGCTAATAATAAAACACATTCATTCACACTGGAGAATGACTTATAGTGAAGAGCCTGTAATGTGATCACTCGCTCTGGTGTTATATATGTGCCGCTCACGCTGTGAGGACATCAGATCTCCAGCTTGAACAGCAAACACTGGCGTTTCTGCAGCTCTGCTTCATGTGTTTGTGTGCTGGAGGAACGACCATCACATTTGATCCCAAACCAGACTGAAGCAAGCTAGAAACGCCTCATCACAGCAAACAAAGTCATAGTTTAAAGAAAGATTGAATCTGCTTATGATGTTACATACGGCTTGTGTAGTTCAAGCTCAAATGAGCGGAGGACTAGGACAATTTTGTTGTTAGTCAGCTGAACAGTTACAAAAAAATAGCAATATTTTATTGATTCATGGACAGACGCTGGACCAGAAACACCATGATTTGGCTTTGATTTAACGATGAGTTATATAAATACATGAGGGCTAAACATGCACAGCAATAACTCGCACAGATATTTATAAATGAGCCATTTCGTTTCAGTCGGACAGGCAAAATAAAGACTGGAGTAGCTGTGCAGTTTGTCAGAAATAGAAAGAGGCGTCCGTTGACTGAAGGCATAGACAGCACCGCACACGTCTAGCCCTAGTGTGTAGCTTGTATTGTACTGTAGCTAGTAATGTAGCTTGCGCTCACTGTTGTACACGGAAGCAGCTCCGGGAGGATGACGTATGAGTTCAGCTTTGCGCATGCGCCGCTCAGAAGTGATGAACGCGGAAGCGCAGCGGAGAGAACTTACACTTCAAATGTATCTCTGCCTCAGTATAAAAACAGCTCTGATGTCTATGGGTTAAAATTATGTATCATAGTGTTTTATGTTTCTATGTTTCCAACTGCAGTGCTCACTAGAAAGTGGACTTGTACTGCACTCCTAAAAATAAAGGTTCTTTTTGGCAGTGATGGTTCTATGAAGCACAAAAGGTTTTTTTTATAGTGGAAAAGGTTCTTTAGATTATTAAAATGTTATTTGTAATAGAAATAAAATGGTTCTTCTAAGAGCTGTTCCCTGAAAGGTTCTTTATGAAACCCAAAACGGTTCTTCTGTGGCACTGTTGTGAAAAGCCCCATTATTTTCAAGAGTGTGGGTTATATTAGTGTTTTCTCCACAGATTGGCCTATTTAAAATCAAATCAAGGTCAAACCGTTCAAAGCACAGAAACAGGGAGGTGAATAATCTAAACACTGGCATTGCAAATATCCATGAATGAGAAGCCATGTACTCGCTTGTGAGGAAGTTTAGGAGTTTTAAGCCTCTTGATGAAAGACAAATATGTTTAACTAAGAGTTGCTGTAAACACAACACAGCTGGCTTTACACTCAACCACTGATGTGATCGTAACAACACGCAGAGCCACTTAACAAAACAGTTCTGAGAAAAGAGCTCATGTGTGTGACCATTTCACCCAAAGCTTTAAACAGACGACCAACACGGCCTTTCAGAGCTGACGGCTGATATATGAGATATGTACATTTCAAAGACAGCAAAGATGTACACAACGCTGCTCAATTCTACTCTATTTCTACACAATATTTACTCAAAATCCAATATTTACTATCTTTAGACAAGTCAGTAGAGTTTTATCACCCAGCAGAAACGGTTTCCAAACAATTAGTAAATAAGATTTTGTGACAATCAAGTTTGTAATAAAGCTCATTTGATAACATATGCTCATTATTAAAGAAAATACTCAGTTCCCTTCCGAGGGAACTTCGAACTGCGTCCTCTAGCGGTGAATGAACGCCTTCAGAGTGACCGGTGTCTGAAGCTTACATCCTAAACATGAAAATAACATTGGTCAGCTTATATAACTCCATTATATTACTTATAATGGAGTACTTCACCATTTACCCGAGTTTGTAGACAGCGTTTGCACGAGTTTGTTCACCTCTTGCGGGAATAGCGATGCATTTGCGGCAGCAGTTTCCGTTCGCGCTTGATTTCCGAAGTAATCTAGCGCGTGAGCGAAGTGTGTTTGGCTCCCGCGTTGCGGTGAGAATTATATGCCTATTGCCCGCTATTCACAGTTGATGGGCAGAACTGGAAAGGACTTGATGGGAAATCTTTCCCTATCAGTAATTTCTTGCTGTTATGCAAGGAATTGCATAATGTGGATATCTGTCTGCATTGTTGGACAGATGATTTTATCATGTCCTTATCAGATACCACATTATACTGCACTACGGGAGCCCATTTTTCTGCGAAAAACCTTTACTTTCAGTCAGGGTTGTATGACTCTCTGTGCTCAAGTGTTGACTTGCGAGCCTCCTTGATGCTTGGCCCTGAACTGATCTGATGCTCCTGTACCCCCAGTTGGGTGTGGTTGAGCATCATGCTCTCTGGGGCTAGAGGCAAGACTTGAAGGGGAAAAGCCTTAATTCACCCTGAAGCCACCATCCCTCCGGTTAGGTTAGGCAGGAGCCTCCAGCGCTTGCATTGCAATCTCTCGTGCTGGACCTATGAGTTTTTTTGGATAGTTTCTGTCTCATAGAACTACCTACTGACTGTCCGAACCCAAGTGTTCTTTGGACTTCACCTTCAGAATATATCAGTGAACTTGAGTCATGCACGGGAGCCGTGGTGGGTGAGTACGATCCATTTCATATTTCTATTGCTAATTTTATGTGGTCTCACTGACTAGCTTTTTTCTGCAGCATTACTTGGACCTGTCTTTGTACCTCTGACTTTGTTACAGGGTTAGGACCTCTGAGAGCACCTCCTCTGCTGAAATCAGAGTCTCTCACTGTCGAACGATTGCGGTGTACTGGATCCAGGCTGGATGATAGCCTTACATCTTCTGCCTCATACTTGCTGGATCATGCAGTCAAGTCGCTAGGCTTCCGCGGGAGTCTCCTTGGTCATCAGGTCCCCAGTATAGCGCTGCAATCTCAGGACTCGCGGGTCCTCCTTTCAGGCTAGCATTTTCAGAGTGTAACGCTTCATGACGTGCTCCCTGATGTCCTGGCTGGGTGTTTGCTTCGAGAAGCTGCCCCAGCCAGGACGCTCTACTCATGTCTCGCCCCGAGGGGCCTCCTGTGATTTGAGTAATTCACTAAACCATCATGCACATTCTCTGAGTTAGAGCTCCTCTCGCTGAGGCGTCGAGTGGCTTCACTCCTAACTCCACTCTGCAGTTCGATAGATGGTTAGGGCCACTTGGTCCTCCCTGTCACACTGCCCTTATGGTCGAACCAGTGAATCGCCCCTCTGTGGAGTGGGCTTGAGTACACTGCTTTCCCCAAGGTAAGAGTGAGATCTGTTTCTGCTGAAAATCTTCCTGAGTGCTTTGGCTCTGAGGAGCTGTAGCTCTTCAGGCATGAATGTTATTAGGCTGTTATTAAGCCTCTCATCAAAAAACCACAACTTGACCCCAAAGAACTAGTTAATTACAGACCGATCTCGAATCTCCCTTTTCTGTCCAAGATACTAGAAAAGGTAGTATCCTCACAATTATATTCCTTCTTAGAGAAAAATGGTATCTGTGAGGATTTCCAGTCAGGATTTAGACTGTATCATAGTACTGAGACTGCTCTCATTAGAGTTACAAATGACCTGCTCTTATCATCTGATTGTGGCTGTTAGCCCGGTTCTGTCAACACTGCACTGGCTACCTATTAAACATTGTATAGATTTAAAAATCTTGCTTATTACTTATAAAAGCCTGAATGGTTTAGCACCTCAGTATTTGAACGAGCTCTTGTTACATTATAGTCCTCCACGTCCGCTGCGTTCTCAAAACACTGGCCATTTGATAATACCTAGAATATCAAAATCAACTGCGGGCGGCAGATCCTTTTCCTATTT
>NW_015544236.1:61721-67939 GCF_001515605.1 Sinocyclocheilus anshuiensis
GCCTTTAACTGAAAAATGAGTGTTTACTATTGTCATTTTGCATTATTGACACTATTTTCCTAATTAATGCTGTTCAGTTGCTTTGACACAATCTGTATTGTTAAAAGCGCTATATAAATAAAGGTGACTTGACTTGACTTGACATGAATGGTTTATTAGGTTCCGTTGTTTCTATGGGTTCTTTCGGGTCTGATTAAACGGGACCCATGCTCTCTATCGAACAGTTGACGATCTCTCATCTCTCAGCGCCGCCTTCTGGTCAAGCTAGGAAGTGCTCCCCTCACTGCGAGGGCTAGCTATGAGCCTATCACTCTTAGTTTGAGCTATGAGGGCCTGCCTCAGCCCGAGGGCTGAGCGCGCCGCTCCCAAGAACTCCATATGCAACCATACCGAGTTGTTAGGCCCGCCCCTGTCACCTCCTTGGCCAGTTGCCTCTATGGTGGGAGCCTGCTGCTCCCGGACGGAACGTGTGATTCCCTTCGCAGCTGAATCCCATTCCTAGTGCCCATTTGCGGTTAACCTGCTTCTCTGTGCGTGGTAGTGCGGGAGGGTCATCTATGAGCTTGCCATTCCTAAGCAGAACATGTGAGTTCTCCTCTCTACCGGAGAGCTAAGAACTCTGCCCCAGGGCTATAGACCGCTCTTTCTGGTTGAGCTGAGTTACTCCTCTCCCTGAGCTCCGTCAGGCAGCCATACCAGGTTGTCAGGCCATCTTGCCTCCCTGCCAGGCTGCCCTTAGGGGTGAGCATGGCGTTGCTCCCCTCACTCTAGAGGGTTACCTATGAGCGCTCCCTCTCATCCAGAGTGTTGAGTTCTCTGCTCCCCAGGGCTCTTTGAGTCAGCAACACCCGGTGGTTAGGCCCCCTTTCTGCCTCCCTGATATGCTGCTCTTGTGGTTGAGCTAGTAGTGCGACCCTACCCAAGTCGAGCTTTGTATCCCCGTCAGTTTGAGAGCTGGGTGCTACGCTCCTTCAGTTATGTACGAGCACAATACTCCGGAGCCTGTCCTGTGACTATCACGACTGAGTTGGCGATGCTCCCCTCATATGGAGGGTCTTTTCTATGAGATACGTTATTCCCAATTCTCATGCGCTCTGGGCATGTGCACTTCCGAAGACTGAATTAAGTAACTGCTGCCTGAGCGTATCACAGTCACATACCGCTCCTAGGCCTGTCTAGGAAGCAGCCCCAGTAACCCCCGTAGCAATGATGCTTCTAAATCCATGTTATGGTAAGTGCACACGCTGAGCTTCTGTGCACTTTCTAAAATCCGCATCCTGGTAAGTGTGCACGTTAGGCGCCTTGCGCACTTTTCTAAAATCCTATATGGTATGGGTCATGCGCTGCCAGCTTCGTACCCTTTCTCTGAGCTGGTGCAGGCCCCAGTTCCTACCTTGGGCCCCACGCTACTTATGTATCCTTGTTGATACCTCTTGAGCAGGGCATCTGCTACCGAGGACCTGTCGAGGCAGTTCCTAGGCTAGGCTCTCCCCTTAAGTAACAGTATTTCTTAAATCCATGTTATGGTAAGTGCACACGCTGAGCTTCTGTGCGCTTTCTAAAATCCACATCGTGGTAAATGTGCACGCTAGGCACCTTGCGCACTTTTCTAAAATCCTGTATGGTATGGGTTACGCGCTGCCAGCCTTGTACCCTTTCTCTGAGTTGGTTCAGGCCCCGATTTTTCCTTGGGCCCCACTCCACTTGTGTATCCTTGCTGATACCTTCTTGAGCAGGGTGTTGCTACCAAGGATCTGTCAAGTCAGTTCCTTTGAGCAAGCTCATCCAGAGCTGACGGTAGCCCCTGGGAGACAGGCCAGGGTTTAGTTATGGTCCTAGATGCTTGGCCGATTAAAGAGATTAAAGGAATCTCTTTGTTTCTGATTCCAAGCCTTGAGCTCTGCCCTGGGTTCAGGCTTCCTCAAGCCCAGCCCTTAACAGGTGAGTTCTTTGGGGTATGCAGCTCAGGCCTTTGGCCGAAGGGGATAATGTCACTGACAGCCGACAGGGCGTCCCAGGGGCAACTCCCATTATGTTGGTAGAGTTGGTACTTAGTGCTTGGCATGCACTCCCCTCAGCATGGCAGCGTGGGGATACCATTCCCCATAGCGACCGTTAGAGGACGCAGTTCGAAGTTCCCTCGGAAGGGAACGTCTCAGGTTACAGATGTAACCATGGTTCCCTGAGAAGGGAACGAGAAACTGCGTCCTCTAGAAGCTTCGCCATGCTTCAGACACGAGCTTCAGACGAAGAAGCAGATGATGTATTCTCCCAGTGCCCTTTTATACTGTGGTCGCGCCGGTAGTGACGTCATAGCCTGTTGCCGGCCAATGTTATTGTCGTGTTCAGATGTATGCTTCAGACACCGTAGCGACCGCTAGAGGACGCAGTGTCTCGTTCCCTTCTCAGGGAACCATGGTTACATACGTAACCTGAGACGGTTTTTTTTCTACACAGAGACACCGCAGAATCACGCACTGATTGTCATTGATATAAGTCTCTAGGTTCAGGAGCTGCAGCATCCAGCCAAAGCATCATGAAGATATGAAAAGACGGCTCTGCTCAGGTTAGAGAGATGAATGGCTCTGTCAGCATCTCTGATACCACATCAATCCTCATGTAAGTCTGAAAACAACTGCATTAAAATGACATTTAGAGCACCAACCAATCCACAGAATACTAGTCACACATCACACTAACAACAGCCAGATCATCTACTTTACACAATTATCTATTTCTCCTTAATGGTGTTATCGTCAACAACAACATTTTATAATGTTAATAATAATGTGCAAAATTACAAAACTGTGTGTGCAAACATGTTGAAAGATGTATTTCTCATTTATTAAATGTATAAAACAGCATAAGTGTTCCTGAACTCCTAAATGAACAGCATGCAATGCAGTAACACTAAACTGCTGTTTAATAGTGACTGCGCTCTTCATTCTTCATGCTTTACAGACTGATTTTAGACAGCAGACACATATTAACAGCATAGTTACACAATTTGACTTGCACATCATAACATTGCATTTATGTTGTAGATATTACTGATTAATCTCAGAGAGGTTGTGTTTGAGTGAATTAACCTGCCAATAAAGTGGTTTAGTGCTTAAATATCAGCTACTGTCACCCTACTGTCATCAGCTTATTTCAATCAATTCGTTTGTACAGTTAAGACCCTTTGCATTTTTTTTTCAAATTATGTTTAAATTTTTTCTCCTAATTCTGTGTATTTATTCCAGTTTTAATTGCTTAATAAAATTTTAATAGTCAAAAAGTATGTACTCAATTGAATTCATAAAACTACAATAATTTTAGTTAAAATTCTAACAGTGCATTATGAACTCTTATTTTTTCAGAAATTCAGTTTCTTTTAATTTTCAAGGATTCTGTGTTTTATGATTTGATACAATTTTTATTTATTTTTTTACAAAAACGGTCGAGTGATCAAGTGTTAATCAAATTAATGCTTTAAATGTGAACAATTTAATTAAATCTTTAAAATGAAATCAAACAAAATCTGAACAATTATTTTCCTCTTTTGGCAAACAAAGTGCTTCATGACTTTTTAAATTAAATAAAAAAAAAAATAGATTGTGTGTGAAATTGTGTGTTAATGTGTGATATTCCTTAATGTTTTTATAAACTATATTATTATTATAATTATTATTCCTGTTGCTGTTCCTTTGAGAAGTACATTCTACTGTACAATAGTAATATATTTAGTGTGCTTGTAGTGTCTTGCAGTGTCATATTCCTCATTCATTTCATCATTACTGAAATAAAGAGGCCTTCCTGGCTGTATACTGAGGAACTTTAGCTGATAATGATGTTGGTGTGTTGCTGGAACAGGCGCGTCTGACAGGTTTGTGTGGGAGATCATTTGACTGGAAACACACAAAGGCATCTTTATTAGAGTGATGGATGGAATCAGAAATGAAGGGAAGTGAATCTGAACGCGTCTGAGCACACAGAGCTCTATTGTGTGCCGCGTCAGGAGAACTCTTGTGTCCGTACATCACCGCCTCTAACCGCAGATAACAAGATCATTCACCGAACGTGAGGATCGACGACAGCCCTCGCCGGCGGGAAGAAGACTAGTCGACACGCAGAGCTCGGCAGAATACTTACAATCCGTTACTGATTACAGATGACATGATGAAAACTGTAGTTAGCAACGTAATCTGGGTTACTCATTTTAGGTCATCTACTGTAATATTATAAGTATATCTGACTACTTTTTAGATTACATTTTACCTAACATTTACTGTTTCAAACATGCCAGTAAATGTACCATATTGAAAGAAAAAAACAAACAGAAAGAAAATATATTTCATTATTTTATACTGTATCAACATCATAAAATGCATTAAATGTTACATTACCGCAGGATTTCCCAAACTGGGCTTAATGTAAAAACCGCGGTGGGTTTGAGAGTTGATAAAAAGCTAATAATTAATTTAGTCATAAAAATATAAAATAAATTACTTTAAAGGGGTCATATGATGCTGCTAAAAAGAACATTATTTTGTGTATTTGGTGTAATGAAAGTGCGCTGAGGCCGGGATAGAGTGCACTGAGCCCAGGATAGAGTGAGCTGAGGCCGGGATAGAGTGCGCTGAGGCCGGGATAGAGTGAGCTGAGGCGGCGGGGTCGAGAACGGCGCGCCCGGCGGATCCGACGAATGAGCGGCAACCACATGTGACGACCCCGGGCTGGACTCGGGCTGAAAATTCAATACCAGAATTTGCTCAACCGAAAAAGGAAAGTGATTTCAGAGACGGAGCGAGTTATAACAATTTGATTAAAGGTCACTGACTACTTAACTCTCTGCAAAAACATGCACTGACGAATAGTGAACAAAGACCAGAAACAAATATTCAGAAACTAAATCAACACTGGGTCAGTTGTGATTTCATATAATAATCATGCAATAATGGATGGGCCTTAGCGGTTATTGCATCTGCATAAACTGTGGCACGCATGTGAGCAGCACGCTTCATCAGACCTGGTTACTGTGATAGAGAACTCCAGCAGATCAGATCTCTGATTGGATAAACACGGGATATTCCTGTCAGATCCCAGGTGAAGTGAACAAATGATCCGGCTAAAACACTCTCTATTACTCCTCAATTCACAAATGTAAGCTTCAATCCATGTTTATATTCAATCTATAACCTAATTCAAAACTAACACATTAAAATGAACACTACCCCTTTACACTGAATTGTAAGAATAATACCCTGATGCTCACTAATGACAGAAGAAATTCAAATCAAATACAGACATTTTTTGTTTTTTACATTTGAATCAGTTAAATACAACATAATCATACTTCAAATTAGGGCTGAGTGATACATAGATTACTCATGATATATCTGTAATGACCTTGCTGATGAAATTAAATTGCTACATTGTGAATATTGCAATGCTTTTCATACGCTTTTTACGTGTCATTAGCTAAATGTTGCAGTGTTGCAATAGTCTCTTGTTAAAGTCGGTAGAGATTAATTTCTGTAAATCAGGAATCTTTTGTTTGCATCATTGCTCAAATATGTTTACATTCATTAAAATTTTTTGATAAATGTAATATACATTACTGTACAAAAACATGTTTCTGAAAGAAGTCTCTTCTGCTCATCAAGGCTGCATTATTCTATCAAAAACACAGTAAAACAGTCAAGTTGTGAAATATTATTACTAGGGATGCACCGATACCACTTTTTCCAGTACTCGCCCGATACCGATACTTTTATTTTTGGTACTTGCCGATACCGAGTACCGATACCGATATTTTTATTGCATTTGTACATTTTTTAAATATTGGGTACAGAAACCAAAAGGGTATGTATAATGTTAGTTGGTTAACTTCATTTATCAAATAGATAGTCAAACCAAAATTTATTCAGACACCTTCAACATTTCTCACATTATCACAGTTTATTCACTATAGTTTAGAAAATGGTAATAAAATATGACAAGAACTCAGAGTTACTCAGATTTGTCACAGTTTACATATAATGCAGAAACACTCAAGCAAGCAAAACACGCGCAACGCATTCACGTATTTGTACTGGTGCAGAATGAGAGGAGAGTAGTACAGCCTAGCGCATTTCACACAGGCTGCTAGATTCACTTTCTCCAGAAAGTCGTGTATGCCTAAGGTTGAAAATAAATGATGTTTATAGTGAATGCCCCTATGAATGGTTTTATTT
>NW_015544236.1:68082-76410 GCF_001515605.1 Sinocyclocheilus anshuiensis
CCACTCAGCGTGCTTTGTTTATCAGCTCGCGCACATCAGCTATACAGGCGTTAATACTGAATGTTTAACGTTATATTCATTGCATACATATACTTCGTAGTAGACATCCTTAACTCCTTTCTGCTGTCTGTTGTTCTGTTGTTGGTGTTTCTTTGTCTGAATATGGCGCTTATCACATGCTGTGTGGCATCGGCGTTTGGTATCGGGGCATTTTAACGAGTACGAGTATGAGTACGAGTACATGAGACCAGTATCGGGCCCGATACCGATACCAGTATCAAAAAACACATTATATAAAGGTTAGAAATTGATTTGCATTTCAGTGAGTGAAATAAGTATTTGATCCCCAAGCAAAACATGACTTAGTACTTGGTGCAGAAACCCTTGTTTGTAAGCACAGAGGTCAGACGTTTCTTGTAGTTGGTCACCAGGTCTGCACACACCTCAGGAGGGATTTTGATCCACTCCTCTTTTCAGATCCTCTCTAAATCCTTAAGGTTTCTTGGCTGTTGTTTGGCAACTGGAAGTTTCAGCTCCCGCCACAGATTTTCTATAGGATTGAGGTCTGGAGGCTGGCTAGGCCACTCCATGACCTCAATGTGCTTCTTTTTGAGCCACTCCTTTGTTGCCTTGGCGGTATGTTTCGGGTCACTGTCATGCTGGAAGACCCACCCATGACCCATCTTCAGTGTTCTGGCTGAGGGAAGGAGGTTCTCGTCCAAGATTTTACACTACAAACAGCCCCAAAGCATAATGTTTCCAGCTCTGTGTTCGACTGTAGGGATGGTGTTCTTGGGGTCATAGTCAGCATTTCTCTCCCTCCAAACACAGCGAGTCGAGTTAATGCCAAAGAGCTCAATTTTGGTCTCATCTGACCACAGCACTTTCTCCCAAGCCTTCTCTGAATCATTTAGATGTTCATTGGCAAACTTTAAATGGGCCTGTACATGTGCCTTCTTGAGCAGGGGGACCTTGCTGGCGCTGCAGGGTTTCAGTCCATTGCGGCGTAGAGTGTTACCAATGGATTGCTTAGTGACTGTGGTCCCAACTGCCTTAAGATCGTTAACAAGCTCCTCCCGTGTGGTTCGGGGCTGATCCCTCGCCTTTCTCATGATCATCCTTACCCCATGAGGCGAGATCTTGCACGGAGCTCCAGACCGAGGCCGATTGATGGTGGTTTTGTATTTCTTCCTTTTTCTGAATAATCACACCAACAGTTGTCTCCTTCTCACCAAGCTTCTTGCTGATGGTCTTGTAGCCCATTCCAGCCTTGTGCAGATCTACAATCTTGTCTCTGACATCCTTTGACAGCTCTTTGGTCTTGCCCATGGTGGTGGGAGAGGTTGGAATGGAAGATACAGATTGTGTGGACAGATATCTTATACACCTAACCAGCTGACATTAGGAGTAACTTCTTAAAGTGGCAGGACTAATCTGTGTTCCACATGGGCACATGACCAGTCTGTGGGAGCCCGAATTCTTGCTGGTTGGTAGGGGATCAAATACTTATTTCACTCACTGAAATGCAAATCAACTTCTAACCTTTATATAATGTATTTTTTCTGGATTTTTTGGTTGGTATTCTGTGTCTATCCATTAAAATAAACCTACCATAAAAATTACAGACCCTTCATTTCTTTGTAAGTGGGCAAACTTATAAAATCAGCAGGGGATCAAATAAATATTTTCCCCACTGTAATATTTCATCTATGTCGCTCCTGATGTGGCTTCAGCTGTGATCTTCACACATTGCTGTCTAGTGCTGTGTTCGATACATCGAGATTTGACGATACGAGTATCGCTGCAGTTGGCCCTGTATTGATATTGTGGCACGTGTGCAGCAGTGGACCGCACTTAATTTGAATACAAGAACACCGTTTAAAACGTAGTAGAAAAGTGCGAGGTTTCTAAAAAATAATGAATAGAGCATAATATATAGGCTACAACAAGGTTTAATCTGGCCGCAGAGGAACACAACTGGGTTGCCTGATATAAAGAGACGTAATCCCCGAAACAGAGCTTTACACTTGCGCAATACGAAAATATCTGCCAAGTGTGTTACTTATCTTTATCAACCTGGCAACCCTGTGCACGCGTGCTCTCTCCACTGTGGATAAACGTGCTTGCTTTCTGAAACTCCACTTCAATATTCTATTATCAGAAAAGTGTAATTCATCAAGTGTTCATTTATGAGAGAGACAGAGAGGCTGTGTATGTATGAATTAACATCGTTTTGCCGCGTTTCTCTATTAACAGTGAAGTTGTGGCTTTAATTACTTTAGAAACAATTATGTTACCAGCTCCTTGTTGAGAAAGATAATGTAGCTCTTGAGCGATTAAGCTATTTATAGTTGATAAAATTGCGGGGCAGCGCTAAAAAGTTTGTTCCTGAATGTCTGAGTGAGGACGCAACGTGGTCTGTGTGAGTGATTGAGCATGTGTGTGCGTTATATACAGAATACAGTGCATTAGTTTAGAACTCTTCTAATTTTTTTTTTAAATGTATAAAGTGTGTTAATTTGTGCCGTGATAACCTACCAGCAATGTAAAGATAATTTTTTTTATATAGTAGTATGAGTACATTACAATATAAATTTATTAGAATGAGTATATTATTATTTATGGGCTTAAAAACAAGATGCAAACAATCAGAATATTGTACCTGGTGGGGAGTGCACAATGTAAACATGAAACATATGCCATTATTGTACTGTGGTACAGTTCTGGAGGCCCTTCATAATGCAGAGCTCAACTGCCTGCTCGGCCAATAGTTAGAAATGGCCCTATAGTATGAAGTGTTTAATAAACAGCTGTTTTACTAAATTCTGCTGAGGTGAAATTCAATGCAGTCCCGTATCGTGATACGTATCGTATCGTGACTTTGCTGGTGATACACAGCCCTATTGCTGTCTCTGCGGTGGCACATGTCAAGAGAGCGAGGCTGTTTTCAGATGTAGCTGTGTCTGACAGGGCTAAAATGAGAAAGCCATGTGTAGGCCATCCTGCTCTTCCTGTCCAGCGGCTAAAACGATGGCTTACTTGCCATCATCCACACAGACACGCTCGCTCCAGCCCACGGCCAACGGTAAATATCACCCCAAAACCGCTTCCCTACCCACGCCTTCAACAGAAGAGTCCTGTGAGTCCAGCGCACAAATACTGCCACAGCACTCACTATACATCACACAGCTCAGAACCATCTACAGCCATGAGACAACATCAAAACCCAGTAAAGGCCAGTCGCATTTAGAGAGCTTCACCCAAAATATCCGTGACGGCCTGTCTCGAGGTTTGGGTCTTTAAGCCCAGCCTAAATTCATGTTTCATTAAATATTTACATGGTTGCCAGGTTAAAAGCACAAGGATCAGCATTTATCTTACACTATCAACAAATCACCGTTACTACCATGTATATGAACATACTATTTTTATATTCACAAAAAGCTACTTCGAAGTATAATGTTGTTAACACAAACAAAGAGATGAAGATGAGATGACATCATTAAACACTAACTGCGACTGTATCAACATGCAAAGTATTTTCAAAAATAGAAACTCCGTTCTAAAGACTTTCTGCAGTTTCTTCAACAACAACAACGAGAGAGAGAGAGAGAGAGAGAGAGAGAGAGAGAGAGAGAGAGAGAGAGAGAGACAGAGAGAGAGAGAGAATTGAGTAGCAGCAGCAACAAGATGAGCTCCTGATTATTTTACTTTTAATATTGTTTTAAAATAAGACAGACATTCAGTTCTGACAAATTTAAAACAAAAAGACTTCATACAACTTATATTACCCACAAGAACAGTTTAAATCAACCAAGAAAAACAGCAAAAGACCCAAAGGACCACACAACTGTCACAGAGAGAAGACCTCTCTTCAGACCAAGGCCTGTATGAATTTATCCACGGACTAAAACCTCAGAGAAACAGAGGATATCAAACATCAATCATCAACGAATAAGAAAGAGTCCCAGAAAGTAAGGAAGGCACTTTTGAAACAATCAGCAATATTTACTTCAGGAAGAATATTTTGGATGTTTTTTCATACGGCAGTGTCAATGAAGATAGCCGTTTTGGTCTTGTTTTTACAGTCTATGCACTGGTTTTGATCAATACCGCTTTCGAATGAGACCACCCCCGCGTCGATAGCCCCCGGGGTTCGGGAGTTACGGGTGGTTAAATTCGCGGTCCCGCGCCGAACGATCAAGTGATCCCGGGGGGCTACCGATGCGCAGAGGGTGGCGTTCGAGAGGGCTCCTCGAGCTGAAGGGAGCCCCCGAATTTGGTGGAGATCTGCCGGCGCGTTCGCGAGATAGTGACACCAGTCAAACACTTTCCCTTCAGTAAGGAGGTCTGTATTTTATTTTTTTTGTTTTTTGCTCAAATAAAATAACGGCGTTTTTTAAGAATTAAAAATAATCTGATTTTGGAGTTTGACAATGAACACATTGCAACCATGCTTGGGACGGCCCATATAAATGAGCAAAAATGCTTTACATGTCTTGAAATAATAATTTCTAAACATTAAACATTGACTGTCAGTGTTTATTCACCTGTTTCTTGTTGTTTCTCATAAAAATTCATTAAAGTAAATAGTGTAAATTACATCGCTAATGTCATAGAATAGCACATTGTAACGTTACAACGTGCCCCATCTGCGCAACTGGAGTTTAAAACCAGTTGCTGTCTTCTGCTAGTTAGAGAAGCATCTGATGTTTCCAGCACATCTACATTATATTACGCCAAATTACTGTATTATATTACTTAGATGTACATTTTGCTTCTGTAAATATGTCTAATCCCTTATTTTATTTCTATTTCTAGTTTATATACTTACATACATTAGTAATTCATTTTGCACTACATGCTTAATACTTTTTATATATTATTATTATTACTATTGTTATTATTATTTTTCTTTCTGTTAATACATATGTGTACTATTTGTAAGCGGTCCAGCTGCAATTGCTTTGGCAATACAAATGTATAATTTTTGTCATGCCAATAAAGCACTCTTAAATTGAATTGAAATTGAGAGAGTGAGAGAGAGAGAGCGACAGAGAGAGAGAGATACAGACCTCCATGAGTTTTCATGCTTGGGGTTGCCAGATGTCAAGAGTTTAAATCCCCCCAATTGCTGAGACTAAATCTATCTACCATCAAATGCTGTCAGTGACAAACTGTAATACATCCAAATATGATCTTGACCAGGGGTGCCCAAACTTGGTCCTGGAGGGCCGGTGTCCTGCAGAGTTTAGCTCCAACTTGCCTCAGCACACCTCCCTTTAAGTTTCTAGTATGCCTAGTAAGAGCTTGATTAGCTGGTTCAGGTGTGTTTAATTGGGGTTGGAGCTAAACTCTTCAGGACACCGGCCCTCCAGGACCGAGTTTGGACAGCCCTGATCTTGACTATTTTGTTTGCAATGTTTTAATAGAAAGAAAACATGAATATAATTTGGAAATATTGGAATTAGTCTTCATACTGAGAGTGTGTTATATTAATTTAATAAATTAGGAAATGAGATGAGGTGAAATAAAGCATGTGTATGAGCTGGCAATCTCCTGATTTGTATTTACAGATGACAGTGCAATAATAACCATGATCAGTAATCACGATTATAATTGATCAGCTTAGCCATTATCAGCCTGACTAATATACGTTTTCATCACTAAAACTTCCAGACTTTTAGTCGACTAAACTTGACTAAAACAGATTGAGTAAATATGATTAAAAACTACAAAGGACACAAGACTAAGACTAAATTAAAACTAAAAACCAGCTGACAAAAACACGAAATCAATGCCTTATCAAGTGTATGCAATGCTATTTTAATCAGAACATAATAAATAATAATAGTCGTGACTTCTCACAGCAGGCTAGCAGGAGCATGCTATCTAGACTAGTTTAGCTAACTAATGCTCCCTCATTTTAGACACCAGGAGAATCCTGCCAGTGAGATTCGGTCAAAAATTAAATCCAGCAAACAACAAACATGACCACGTTTCTTGGAAATGTCGCCATTAGGAAAGAAGAAATTACTGTGAGAAAGCAATTCATGCCTAGTTTGACTACACACAGAAAGAAAGGCTACCATCAGTTTTTATTTGAATTCCTGTGACAGAATACAGTAGCACTGCTAAATTTCAGCCGTGCACAAAGAGCATTGCCTAAAAAGCTCAGCGCATGAACTGGATATTGACGCTCTCTTACAGTGCATTCATTCAGATATAATGTCAGACGGACAGACTGTTCCAGAAACAGATTACAGACGAATGCATTCATCACCTCACAAGATGAACAGTGCGTACTACTCCACACACACTACAATATAACACACTGCCTTATAAACACTTGAATACAAATCTAATCTCAGTTCTTCTGTCAAGTAATGCTGCAGATCTATAAGAGCTCCTCTAAACCCACGGGTCTGGAATCATTTCGGTGAGAAACGCTCACTTTTCCTTCACTGAACACACTGTTACAGATCAAAGTCTCTTGCAGAAATGGCTTGTGAATGTTGACTTGATTATCAGGTCTAAACATGACACTTAAAAAGTCATCCCTTCAGACTTTAAGCCTAATTAAACCTTCCCAAGTATTCACTACAGGCTATGCTAACACCAGCAGTATAAAAAGTGTTAAAAGTTTCATTTATTTGTTCTAAACTGTCTCAGGCTTATTAGGACGGTTTGATGGCCTTTGCACTGGTTTGATCTGAGCACAGAAAAGCTTTCCTGAAGGACCATCAGCTGATTGGACGATGTTGTTTATATCTGTTGAGTTTCACAAGAACACATTATTATGTAATTTCATACTGTGCTCTTACAGCAAAATCAAGCATGTTAAAAGCCAAATATAAACAGACACTTTCCATGAATAGAGTACAAAACAGGACGCTGAAACAGTTTTTCCCCCTTTTTTTTAAATATCATATGAGCCATCTTACTTTTATTCATTTGCAAATGTTACCACAATTAGATAAATACAGTTTGATTTGTGTGCTTTAAATGAAAATTAAACAGACATTAGAATAAAAATTAAATAGACATGCAAATTAAATTATATCCAAATGATGTTAATTTTGGGGTGTTTGTACATTTCGCGAATAAAAAGAGAAGCATACACTCTTGATAATCAAAATATTTAATAATAGTAATAAAATGTTACTCCTCAAAAATGGATTTAATATATCAATGTCAAAGTTATGATTTGCGTGATGCATTTAAAACCCTTTGGGTGGGGTTGTTGTTGCACAGATATTTTATGGGTTTAAAACTTGTGCTAGATTAATTTTGACATATCAAAAACATATCAAACTGTTCTCAACATAATATTTCTGTGTCTAATGCTTAAAAAACATTGTCATGAGACACAAAAGTGTACCACATTCACTGAAAATGGCAAAGAAAAGACATGTTTTAAAGCGTAGTTGCTAGCCGTTTCCACAGAAAGTATCCCACTGAAGCAAACAGAGCAGAAGTAATGAGAGATGTGTCTCTCCCCACACAAATAACACACAACTAGAACTAGAAATGGTACATTTCCATTAATTTCACAGCTTGACATCAATCCTGAAGCAGCACGAATACACACGAGTTAAAAATACAAGACGTCAACATGGGAATACAAAGCGCCTGACTGCAATGAATCTGAAGGCTTCAGACAATAAGCGTGGGCAAATGCAGGAGCACATATCCTCTCATTTTGGGTTGGACTGCGTTTGTGTCTCTAAACAGCTCTGGAGAGCAGAGGACTGCTGATGTGGGACTTTCCCACAGTTTCAGTCTTCAAACTGGCTGTGTTTGTCACTGGAGAGTCCCGGCGAGGGACCGTTCCCAGAATCCAAACCCTGTTCCTGGGTAAGCTTGGCTCGCTGCGGTAAAGAGCCGGAGATCAGTGCAAACTAAGGAAAACTGTCCCTGGATCAGGAGCAGATGGAGGTATTTTTGGAACACATGATCTCCAGAGCAAGTCGAAGTGAAGTCTGGGACCGGAGCCAGGAACAGCAAGAACTGACTGCATTACGGCTATTTTTCTTTCTGCAACTTCCTGAGCGAGAAGAATTACACAAATGTAGTATTTGGGTTGGGTTCGTTTTCTAAATTACATTTGTGTTGCAACCATTATATATGCTGATTTAGTCCAACATTAGGATTCCGCGGTCCTCTGCAAGATTAGGGGGAATTAGGAAAAAAAAAAAAAAAAAAAACTTTAATATAAGGCTGCACGATAAATCGCATGCGATATTTAATGCATCTTGTTAGTAAAGCCGGTTCTGTAATCAGCGGTAAATCTCCATCACGTGCGTGCTTTCACATGGAGCAGCATTT
>NW_015544236.1:76685-77115 GCF_001515605.1 Sinocyclocheilus anshuiensis
TGCATGTATATATTTCAGAAAAATATGTTATGTTTATATATTAAATATGTTTAGTTATAATATAAATTATTTGAATATAAATATAGACATGAAAATACATGTACATATTTTCAAAATATATACTGCATGTGTGTGATAGTGATGCGCGGATGAGCTAAAACGTCACCCGAATCCGCAGCTTCAAATAAATGATCCACCCGCCAACCGCCCTCACTAGTGTGTATTTATATATACATAATACATATACACAGAACACACATATATTATGTAAACAATTTTTTTTTTACATTTTTATTTCACAATTAATAATTTGACAGCACTAATACACACACACTAATACACACACACACTCACACTCACCCCCCCACACACACACTCACACACTCACTCACTCACTCACACACACACACACTCACTCACTCACACACAC
>NW_015544236.1:77153-78810 GCF_001515605.1 Sinocyclocheilus anshuiensis
GGAATGCGTCTCACTATAGACAAAGTAGTTCGGTGTATGCGTTTGTTTATGCGAGGCATTCTGCGGCAGCTGTGTAATGAGCTATTCGTAAGAATGGGAACACAATCTCATATCCTTTTGACTATAGGCATAAAGGCTGGTCTACTTTGCAGCTTCTTCTGGCCAACATATGCCCACTTAGACAGGAAACAGCTATCTAACTGACATGTTAAATGATCAACCACAGCTTGTTTTGTTTCTATGGGCCGTTTAGGGGCCGGTTTACCTGAAATACACACACACACACACACACACACACACACACACACACACACAAATACCAATTATGTAACAAAATAAAGAAAAAATGCTTATTAAATATCGATGTTTAGCACATTCAGTTGAACTTAGTGATGCAAACAAACAAACAAACAAACAAACAAAAACAACAAAAAAACAAACAGTAATTTGAAGCAAACAGATACCATTTTAATTTCATGGTTCTCGAGTTCATGGGAAATATTATTTAATTATTTATTGGTTACAGCATCTTAAAACATTCTGATTAATTACAATATTTAACCACACACACTAATCTTCATTAACTCATGCATCTACACAGATCTTATTAATATCACATGCTCGAAAGTTGAATCTTGCACAATGACTGACGAAGTTTAAAGGGGTCATTCTTAAATTATTTTAACATGTTCTTTGAGGTTCACTCATAATGTCTTTCTTCTCAGCATTTCTACTCTTCTCTATATTGCTTCCTAGTTGTCTAATAAACCTGGCATTGTATATTATACATATTGTTGGCTCTGTTGTATGGAACGATATTCCGGACAATTTTCAAAAGGAATTGCAAATTGTATTTTCAATCGCGTTTTCAATATGTGGACGCATAAATTGTGACATAATCCAAATGCAATTGCAAATCCTGCATTACCGTTTGCATTTTCGCTTTTGCGAACGCACAGTGACTGCCAAATTTCAAATGAAAAAGCAAAGTCCATTTGCAGCTGTATTTCCCATGTCTTAGGAGTTACGAGCCTGTCATATTTAAATAGCAATATTAATTACCACGTCTGCTTTTTCACTCTCGCTGCGTCGCGCATGTAACCTGCCAAAACTCAAATGGAATCGCAATTCCTTTTGCATTTGAATTTCCGATGTCTACATGGAAAGCTGCCAATCATCGTCAGGGGCGGGACTATACTAGGGGGCGTGTTTGTGTTGGGAGGTGACGTCACACAGACGACCGTGCCGAATGCTCTGATCAATGTAGGTAATCGGTAAAGGCTCCGCTAAAGGCAGCTACCAATCAGTTTCGTACCTGTGTGAACGAACAGACAGTGCAACCTTCTTGGCACAATACATAATTATGTCTTTTTTACCCCAAATGTAGCGATTATCCCCTGCTAACAGCGGGAGCCACAACGGTACGCACAATAGGTCAATATTCACTATTAACCAAACGCTGTTCACCTGTCTCAGCATTTCTCACTGTTTACACTCACTTACACTTTTAATCCATAATAGAGAGCGTGTCACACCTGCCTCAAGACCTTTTACCGTTTGCACGCCACTTGATGCACTTTATTAGCGATGCCGGTCTGAGGCTTGACTGCCCATGTTTGATGTGACTTTTGTGCTCTGGATCGTGTGTGGTGTGTGT
>NW_015544236.1:79431-83132 GCF_001515605.1 Sinocyclocheilus anshuiensis
TCATATACTCAGCCTCCAACTCACACACTGGCGAGTAAAATCTGAGAATTTATTAGCCATTGGCTAATATTAGACATAATTTAGTCGCCCATAGTGAAGATTAATCGCATATGCGAGTGATTTACTCGCAATGTAGAGGGTTGGAGCCTGTCATATTTAAATAGCAATATTAATCACCACATTTGCTTTTTCACTCTCTCTGCGTCGCGCATGTAACCTGCCAAAACTCAAATGGAATCGCAATTCCTTTTGCATTTGAATTTCCGATGTCTACATGGAAAGCTGCCAATCATCGTCAGGGGCGGGACTATACTAGGGGGCGTGTTTGTGTTGGGAGGTGACGTCACACAGACGACCGTGCCGAATGCTCTGATCAATGTAGGTAATCGGTAAAGGCTCCGCTAAAGGCAGCTACCAATCAGTTTCGTACCTGTGTGAACGAACAGACAGTGCAACCTTCTTGGGACAATACATAATTCTGTCTTTTTTACCCCAAATGTAGCGATTATCCCCTGCTAACAGCGGGAGCCACAACGGTACGCACAATAGGTCAATATTCACTATTAACCAAACGCTTTTCACCTGTCTCAGCATCTCTCACTGTTTACACTCACTTACACTTTTAATCCGTAATAGAGAGCGTCACACCTGCCTCAAGACCTTTTACCGTTTGCACTCCACTTTGCAAAGATACTACTGACTGATGTTGCTGCAATATATTCATGAACTTAGAGACAGATATTGAATATTAGCGATCAGATACGCCGGTCTGAGGCTTGACTGCCCATGTTTGATGTGACTTTTGTGCTCTGGATCGTGTGTGTGTGAGTGTGTTGTGTGTGTGTGTGTGTGTGTGTGAGTGTAAGTGTGAGTGTGTGTGTGTGTGTGTGTGTGAGTGTGTGTGAGTGTGAGTGTGTGTGAGTGTGTGTGTGAGTGTGTGTGAGTGTGTGTGTGTGTGTGAGAGTGTGTGTGTGAGTGTGTGTGTGTGTGAGAGTGTGAGTGTGTGTGTGTGTGTGTGTGTGAGTGTGTGTGAGTGTGAGTGTGTGTGAGTGTGTGTGTGAGTGTGTGTGAGTGTGTGTGTGTGTGTGAGAGTGTGTGTGTGAGTGTGTGTGTGTGTGAGAGTGTGAGTGTGTGTGTGTGTGTGTGTGTGAGTGTGTGTGAGTGTGAGTGTGTGTGAGTGTGTGTGTGAGTGTGTGTGAGTGTGTGTGTGTGTGTGAGAGTGTGTGTGTGAGTGTGTGTGTGTGTGAGAGTGTGAGTGTGTGTGTGTGTGTGTGTGTGAGTGTGTGTGAGTGTGAGTGTGTGTGAGTGTGTGTGTGAGTGTGTGTGAGTGTGTGTGTGTGTGTGAGAGTGTGTGTGTGAGTGTGTGTGTGTGTGTGTGAGTGTGTGTGTGTGTGTGTGAGTGTGTGTGTGTGTGTGTGTGTGTGTGAGTGAGTGTGTGTGTGTGTGTACACCATATGTCAGGCAGACAGAAACTGAATGCTTCAATGGAGATCCTCTTTTTCTTTTTAAAAGCATCAGCCGGATCAGATTTCTTCAATGTGCCATAAGCTTTCTAGTCTGAGCTGCTAGTGAACAGATCATTCATCATTCACTCATCTCCAAACAATCAGTCTGATCCTGAACCTTGTGTGGACTAGCGGTTACAGGCTCTTTCATCTATAACCATCTGTGTATATTTCAGCGTGTACGTGTGTAAATGGATCTGATCATTTAATAATGAATGCACACAAAGGGTGATGAAGAGTCTAACCTCAGCCGCCTGAGTCTCCTGATGGAGTAAAGTCAAGCCGGTCAGATCCTCCAGGAACGAATGCGATGAGTTGAAGACCTCGGCCAGGAACTGGAAACCGTCTCGCTCATAATTGTCAAGAACCTGTCAAAAACAAAATGCATAATTAAGTCTTCGATCTGGCACTACAACCTCAGTAGCATCAAAGCAGGGGTGTGTGATATTGACGAAAACATTATATCTCAATATTTTTTTGCTGAGTGTGCTTTTGTCCTAGTACTGTGGCTGGTTTAGACCTGTCATTGATAAATTAATATGACACTAAAACCACTAGTAGGTGGTGGCAAATCCTTTTCTTAATGAGTGATTCACTGAATCAACCATTCAAACGATTTGAACAAAACGGCTGATTTATTTAGAAACGAGGCAAATGACTCATTTGCTTCAAATCACCGACTCAAATGATTCATTCAAAAACAGATTCGCTCAGGAACGAAGTGTCACTCTGAGATGCACAAATGTTCAGCTCCAGCTTTGTTTGGAGCTCTTTTGTTGGCAAAAATAAATAAATACAAATATTGCGTCTACAATGTAATCCACTCAATATTATCTTGTTGTATAAAATCAATATCACACATTCACGATGGCTGATATTCGGGAAAGCAGCATTCTTGCTTGCGTGACATTACTAAACTATATCATATCTTACAAAAACCAAAACCAATGCAGGGATATTTTTTGGCTTTCATAACTTGAATTATTGGGGCATTTTAACTGCATTCTAACAGGCTTCATCACATAGTCAATGCTTCTGGACTCTCAAGATGTGTTTTTGTTTGCTTTTTTTCCAAATTGAGCGACATGATCGATAATGTCAGCTCGCACATCGTTAAAACAACAATTACAATATTATCGTAGATGATAAATATCGCACACCCCTACATCAAAGTGACTCGGGTTTGAGTTCATTAATATGGTACATGGACCAAACAGTGTTGTTCTGGGTCTTAAGAGGTCTCTTGTAGGTTCTGGAGGACGTCAATTTGACTTCAGCTCTGCTGGAAATGTCAGCTCTCACAGTCAACATCCATCAAACAAAATGCTATACTGCCTAGAACAACCCTGTTCCTGAAGGAACCCCAGCAGTACACATTTTGGATGTGCCATTTTAAGTCCTGGAGCTGATGTGTTTGTCTTCACTCTTAAAAACAAAGGTGCTTCACAGTGATGCCATAGAAGAACCTTTTTGTCTAAATGGTTCCATAAAGAACCTTTAACATTTGAAGAACCTTTCCGTTTCACAAAAGGGGTTTTGTGGCGAAAGAAGGTTCTTCAGATTATAAGAAGGTAAGAAAGAGATGGTTCTTTAAAGAACCTTCGACTGAATGGTTCTTTGTGGAACCAAAAATGGTTCTTCTATGGCATCGCTTGAAGAACCTTTTGAAGCACCTTTATTTTTAAGAGTGTTGGGGTTCTTCCAGGAACAGGGTTAGGAAACACTGGTCTAAAAGTTCACGAAGTGTCCAATCCTGCTCCTGGAGGGACAATTTAAGGACAATTTAGCTCCAGCCCCCAATTAAACACACCTGAACCAGCTAGTCAAACTCTTCAGGATCTCTAAAAACTTGCAGGAAGTTGTGTTTGAGCTTGAGGAAGGAAGCAGGATCGGACAGCCCTGTCATAGACCTATTAAACTAGAGATGCACCGATTGCAATTTTCTTGGCCGATTCCGATTTCTCGTTAGTGTGATCTGCCGATACCGATATTTGCCGATTCCGATTTTCTTTCTAAGAACTTCACAAGCTGTTTGAGACTGACCGCGGCTTGTGCACTCCACTAATATAGATCAGTTCTGGTGCACGCGCTTTTGGTGTAAGCGAATGACTAAAATAATGCGCAATACAAGCACCATTTAACCGGAGCGAATGAGACGTGTGTGAGAGAGAAGGGGTCGTCGGAGAGAAGAGAGCG